>NC_143398.1:220868160-221020394 GCF_052110815.1 Crocodylus siamensis | reverse complement strand
CAGTCCTCCGGCACCTCGCCAGAGCACCACGAGTGCTCATAGAGCCGCGCCAGGGGTCCCGCAATGACCTCGGCCAGTTCCTGTAGAACCCTAGGGTGAAGATCGTCCGGACCAGCGGACTTGAACACGTCCAGCTTCTCCAGAAGTACCCTAACTAACTCCTCGCTAACCCTTGGCCCAGGCGTGTCTCTCTCGGGGCCCGAGGGGGGCCCAGCAGGGAGGTGGCTGAACTGGTCCCTACTTAGGAAGACAGAGGCAAAGAAATCGTTAAATATGTTAGCTTTGTCATCTGGTGTGATGACTAAGTTGCCCATCGTGTCCTGCAGGGGCCCCACATTACCCGGGACCCTCTTTTTACCCCCTATGTATTTGAAGAAGGACTTCTTATTGTCCTTAATCCGGGAAGCTAGTCCTATCTCCAACTCTGCCTTGGCCCTCCTGACTGCCCCCCTACATCCTCGGGCGACTATAACAGTGTTGTGATATGACTTTTCCTTACACTCTATATCTACTGGAATTTTTTGCTCCAGATGATGGTGATTAAAAGGCACCAGTGAATGTGGAGGAAGCCCCAGGAGAAAGACTGGCTCCCTCCCCTAGAACAGAAATGGGTCTCAGAAGCTGGAAAGCGGTCCAGAAGCTGCTGTCAGACCTTTCTCTGCTGGCTCTGGAGCAATAGCCACAAACCACCAGTGCCTTCTATTTCAGTCAATGTACAGCTCCAAAACTCATTTCCAGAAACATCCTGAATTGTCTTGAAAACTACAGTTTTCAATGGAAATAAAGACTACTTAATATTAATTATTAAGCATAATTATTACCACTCACAAAGCACTCATCACTGTAGTTCTGGTTACTATTTCATGTTTAGACTTAACAGCAGACAACATTTTTCCAAAGGTGGGAATGTACATTTAGTGTTCCTGTGTGTCTGCAAACTAATTGAACTTAGAAGTGGAAAAGGTTAAATGGATAAAATATATTCCTTAACATATTTGCAAAACACAAGTGGGTTACAAATGTACTCTTTTATGCAAACTGTTTGGGAATCTTCCTCCAAGATTTGTTGGCAAGTGGTGTTGATCATTAATTAATGATGATTTTGCCCTGTTTAATAATGAGCTGTCAAAACATTTTCTATTCTCTGCTTTGAACGTGGACAAGATGGCTGTTCTGCAGTTTCCTGCAGTGAAGGAAGCACACACAAGATCACAGATGTATTCAATTTCTGTTAAAACCATGGAAAGCCTCCAGCTGACTTCACTGGGAATTGTATAGAGTTCTAAAAACAGTGCAAGTGTTGGGTTTTTAAATTTTATTTTACGTGTGTCATTATGTTGCTCACTTTTTTGTGCAGTAGCAAACAATACCAATCTTAATGTGTTCATAATAGGATATGAAAATTGATTTGTTCGGTTACATTTAAAATCTAGTCCTACAAGTACTTTATTCCAGATTTTTTGTGTGTTGCAAAGACTGGGGTAAAGATTGTTCTTCAGCTAGGAGGATTTGCAAGATTACTTACGTTAGAAACTGAAGCCCATTGACAGATGTGTGCAGCTCTGGTGAGAATATATTCTCTCAGAAAGTGTATTTCAGCATGTAGATGCCAGATTATCTCTCTTAAGTGGAAGTAATAACACTTTTCTGTCTTGATTTTTCCTTTCACATTTCAGACATAAAGTTAAAGAAATATTATTGTTAAATGTATATTAGTTAATATGAATGGTCTGGAACAGCAGGAGGAGAAAGCTCCTATGCATACAGCTAAGTGCATTTGAGATTGATTGCCTTCAAGTAGCAGCATGCTGTTGAATATCTCTCCTCTCATTTTCCTCTTTTTTAACAGAGAAAGAGCAAGGCCAATAAAATGCAGTAAATACACAAGACCTTCTGCAGTGTTTATCAACCAGCTTGATCTGAACCATTAAGGTGTAGCATTCAGAAAACAGACACTGTTCATATTGTTGTAAGCTGAAGGTGGATCTGTTGAGTGATTTTGCCGTTAGCATGAAAAATGCCAAGATGGCTATAATGCTAAATGTGTGGCTAATATCTATCCAGAGAAGGGATTCCTGCTGTTTGACTTTTTTTCTGACAGCCCTATGAGTGAGCTCCAATTCCTACCTACTGCAAAGTTTCTCCCCTCAGACATTTTCCTCTGTCACTGTCTGCCTAGAAAATCCTTTGATTATTTTGTCTTTATGCCAAATTGTCTTTTGAATCGACAGTGTAATAAAAATCTAAAGTAATGCAGTTCTTACCCCACTACCCTCAAAACCCCAGCTTTGCAGGGTTTAATGGTCCAATGTTTGATATACTATATCTACATTTCTTTTCATGGGATTTTTCTGGAGCTAGATTTTTCTCTTATTGCAGCCATAAATGAGCACTTAATTCACATACAGAACACATGCCCAAAGATCAGTCTCACCATGAACATACCCTCACACTCTCTGGGTTAAATGTTCATTACCTGTAATCTTGAGAGTTTATTAGAAAGTGAGGACTCTAAGGGCATCTTTACATGTACTCTGGGGCTGGGGTGTGGGGGATGCTTTTATTAGAGTGGCTCTGAGAGCCACTGTAATTAAAGTGCAGGGGCACTTTAACTAAAGCTGTTCGAGTCTGCTCTGGCGTGCTGGAATTACGCTGCATTGGAGCAGCATCCCTGCACATCTACAGGCATCCTACATTGCATTGTTAGTCTTCTGATCCCTGGATTGCTTGCATCTGAAATCTGGAGAGTCATAAAGCCAGCATGGCACTGGCCACGGCCAGGCATCTGTGTACTTGTGTTTGGTATGTTCCTTACCCATATGTTTTGGGGTCAGGGCATACAACCATGCTACTGCCAGGTAATCTTAGATGGCAGCTTACAGCATCACGGACTCTGTAGTAATTGGGCAGTAAAAGCATGATAGATCACTCCACTTCTACTGCGGAGCAAGCTACCTTATAATGAGTGTGGGGTAAAAATGTACACATGGGCATTTCCCAGAGTAGCTTTTAACCTGTAAAATTCACACCTTATCTTATTTAGATGTGAACTTATTTGTTCATTTGACTTTATCCTTAGCTGTTATTTTGTAACATTTTATGTAATATACCAATGCTTCCTTTTTTGCATGTGGTTAAACAGTGCCTATGCCCTTGGCATTGCCAAATGAATCTGTATTCCTAGTGGTTCCACTGACTCAATGTCTCAGTTTCTCCTTTTGAAAATGTGGCAAATAAAACTTCACCTGCTTTGTTAAAAAGCCCAAGCTCTCTTGACAAAAAGTGCCATTTAAATGTGACAGGATATTTATTATTATGACATGTCTGAATCCATCTACATCATCATGGTTAAATTTATCTATGATATTTTAAAAAAATGAATGGAAGATAGTGCCAAATAATTCATGATTTAGCTACAATCACATCTTAATATATTTTGATATGCAATTCAGTTTCACAATTTTAGCAGGTCTGAGACTGGACAGAAATTGAAAAGAGTTTCTAGATACTTGAGGACTTGTGATTGATTAAGTTACACTGCTGGCAGTACTGAACTAATATTCCAGCATGTTGTAATATTGTGGGAAGACAGCATGATGGTAGAGGCAGTCCTCTGGTTGAATAAACACTGTCTTGACCACTGGGGTGCATTAAGAATTTCATGATACTTTGCATAGAAAAAAGGTTTTTTTCATTGGTGGTCTAGCCACATGCTAACTCAGGTAATTATAGGTTGTCTGCCTACATTCCCCCTACAGTTATAATAGGCTAATATGTAGTTTCTCACTCCCCATTCTAACATATTGTGCAAAATAACAGTTGTGGTCTGGGGTGGTCTAGAGACAGGACTGGTCAGTAATCAGTAGTAGAAGTTGTGTTGTATCTCAGGTTGGTGACCCCCATACACCCCACACTTACTTTGAAAAGCTTATTGAGTTAAGACTCTGAAGTGCTTCAAGATCCTCAGATGACAGGGGCTATAGAATGATGTCGTGCAGCTTTTTCTTTAGTGAACTGACAAGCATTAATTTCTGGAGTCTGAGAACTTGTTTTTAAGATCTGTACTTAGTCGGTTGAAGAATTTCTAACCTGCACTGAACATTTTTGCAAGCAAATATTTTCACTCATTTCCTTTAAAAACTTGTTCAAGTTTGATTATACTGCTTCCCCTGTACCACTCTTTTGAAAGAAAGTCAGGTATCCTACTCCTTCTTTAGTAACTGAGAGGTGTTCTATATTTTCTGCCTAAAAAGCTGTCATTTCACATATTCATCATTTCTTTCTTTCTCTTTTCCTTTTCTTGGAGACTTCCCAATTAATTTCCAGAAGGCTGAAATCCCCACTTATCATAGTTTTGTTATCTTTGCATGCCTCTCTCCTTTCATCATAAAGCATTTCATTATGTCATTTATAGCCTGGGTGTTTAGAAAGCATGTTAGTTTAAAATACTAGAGGGCATTAAACTTGGAGAGAACAGAAAAGTAGATTAGATTTTTTCTGTTGGATATAAGTGAAGGATAAGGAGAGGCTGCTAAGAAGAATCCAGATTTGAGATTTTGGTCTTAAAAATCAAAGGTAAATTGAACTAGAAATAATGATTTGTTGATTTGGCATTTGCCAAGAGCTGCCTTGGAGAAGGATTTGGAGGCATGGTTATTCTTTGGTGCTTCAAGGTTTTTTGGGTTTTTTTTAACTTTATTTTGAATAGGGGCTAATTTAGAGATGTTCTATGGGGTGATGAAAAGTATTAATGATAAAAATAAATGTTAATGGCTTGTATTAAAACGTGTCACTTGCAAATTAAGCAAAGTGATTCTTCCAGGCTATTCAGCACTGGTAAGGCCTCACCTGGAGTACTGTGTCCAGTTTTGAGACCCCACATACTTCAGGAAGTATGTGGAAAGAGTTCAGTGTACAGTGACAAAAATTTCTAGAGTCCTGGAAAACGTGATTTACAGACTTGAAAACATTAGGATAATTTAGAAGAGAAGATGGCGGGGCATTTCATTAACAGTCTTCAAAAACCTGAAGGGCAATTATAGAGAGGATGGGAATAGATTATTCTCTGGCTGTAGGGGGATAGGATTAGGAGCAATGGACTCAAGCTGCAGCAGAAGATATTTAGGTTGGAGATTAGAAGGAACTTTCTGACTATGAGGGCAGTCAGGCATTGAAACAGGCTTTCAGTGGGATCACTATGGCTAAAGACAGTCAAAAAGCCCAAGGCTGAATCAATTCAGTCTTTGCAGTTTAGTCTAAGATGCAGAGATTAAACTGAGAAGCAAGTGTACAGACATTTACTTTTGATTCAGAAAATGCAGCATGTGGCTGGAGTGTCTCAGGCCAGAAGCTGGGGTGCACCAGAACATGCCTTACAGCCAAGTATTCAGAAAGTCCTTCTTGGGGAATCAGCAGGTGGTCTTAGGTATTGAAGTGGAGATCCCGCAGGCCTCATCTCTATTTGGGTTTTTAAAGGTGCATTTGCACCCCCTTCTTCCCATTGGGTGCCTTGACATTAGTATGCTTGTCAACTATAGCATCTTTGGCAGGACTCTCATAGAATCAAAGGACTGGAAAGAACCTGCAAGACCATTAAGTCTGGTCCGCTGCCATGGGCAGGAAGTAAATGGGCTCAAATTAGCTTAACAAAGTGCTTATCCAGCCTCATCTTGAACACCTCCAAGGATGGCAGCTGCTCCACTCTGCTGGGATTGTGCTCCAGATTTTGGTAACCCTTATGGAAAAAAAGTTTTTTCTTATGTCTAACTTAAATTTTCCCTCTATTAGCTTGTGCCCGTTGATCCTCGTCCTTCCTTGAGGTGCCTTCCTACAGGGTTGCTACCCAGATGAAGAACCCTGCATTTCTCCCTGTTAAACCTCATGTATTCATTTGTCTCTTAGGTATTCCAGTCTCTCACCTTTTACAGGTTATGCTTTATAATGTAAAAGTAGTTTTCTGCTTTCTTTGGTAGCACCAGCCCAAGCAGTCTGGGACCCTCTCCTATTCCCTTAGCTTCAGCACATGCATGTGATGATTATGCCAGGTCTTTGCCAACACCTCCCACCTCTCAGTCTGGTCCTGCAGGGCTTGACCCTGTGCTCACAGGTGGCAGGTGACCAGTCCCTCCAGCCCCAGTTCCCCAGCCTTGAGCAGGGGGCTGGACTAGGCAACCTATGTTCCCAGGTCTATGATCCTAATATCTGTGATAATATGATATATGCTGATTATGTTATTTGAGGAGACAAATACAGTGTAGGTTAAATCTGGGAGGAGGAAAAGGAATTAATTTTGAGGTATCAAGTAGAATATGTAGAGAGTACAACAAGAAAGGAGTCCTTTCCTGAGAGGGAAAATGTCCAGTTAAGCATGAACTGAACCTAAACCCATCAGGACTGAAAGAGGAGGATAAAACTATCTTATGTAATGCAGCATCAGCATGGGAAGGAGAGGGGGAATGATTACACTTTTGTGAGGACACTGGCATTAGTCATCCCAGGTGATCAAAGTCTTGATAAACTCCTCATAAATGGCTCAAAGTATTAATATATAGGCGTATTGTAGCTCAGTATTTGTACTATAAATACAGAATTGCTGGGAGAATTTCACATTTGGTACAGCATGAACCTCTTCGCACAGAAGCATGTATCTCTGTCTGTCATCACGACATTCAAGGTAGTTATGCATGTGGTCTGGTGAAGCTGCTTTGGAATGTGCTGTCCTGAGGCTAGCACTCCCAGAGCTCCCTCAAGTGACCTCCAACCTCTGCTGGCAGCAAGACCTATAAATCTTTCTTATACAAATCCAGCCTGGGTAGATAATTCTAGAGAAGAGAAAGACATTTGACTTATGTGTTGTCTGAAGAACTGAGAAATTAAATCGGAGAAAACAAACCATTAATCATGCGGATGGGGCAGCAATCTGATAGGGGTGAGGTGTATGTATCAATAAAAAAGGCCCTGCATATGACAGTGAGGATTATAATTATAACAAGACTCTTCCAGGTCTTGTTTCAATTATGAATTTAAATCATCATGAAGCAATTAGGTCAATGAAACTGATAAAAACAAAACAGAACCATAAAACTAAGTTATACGAGTTTTTAAGTTATAAGAGTTTTGAAGCTGTTTTTTCTGGCATCTCTAAACCAATCATGGTGGATGCCAGAGAGGGTATTGAATAGGGGATAGATCACCCTAGATATTCAGTTCAATGCTCTCCATCTATAGCATCCACCCCTGTGACAGCTGGGGACAGGAGATTGGGTGAGATGGACCTTTGATGTGAGCCACTGGCACTTACTATGTCTTTAAGGTCTTATGTTCTCAATTGGTTTCTATAGATTAATTGACTCTACATATTCTGCAGATGACTTAGTATATTAATGTAACATGTACAGAAAACTGGGCTTATGAGTATGTAGTGGACTGAGGCTTGAGAAACCTGTTTTTAGTTCCTGGCCCACTGAAACCTTCCTGCATATCCTGCGTTCTTTCAGCTTTCAAGTGCTGTTCCATAAAATGGTGATGATAATACTTCCTTCTCCCATGCTTTAGTTATTTTGCTTATATAGACTGGGAAGACTCTGGGTGCAAAACTTGGGTTTGACTTTTTGTGTATATACAGTGTCTAAATCCTTGAGGTTCTAAGTGAGGGCTTGAGGTACCCTGCAACACAGTTAAAGACAATATTAAAGACACAGTATTGTAGCGCTTACAATCCTGGGGGGTGAGGCGTGATGCATGCAGAAAGCTTATAATGAAGCACGGAACAATAAAATATAACAGTTTTATCTTTTTGGCCTAAAAATAGCTCTGTTTTTTATCATCTTGGGGCAAAATGTTTATTTTTTATGTTATATCATTTTATTTTTATATTGTCACAAACTTCCCAGGATCATTTTGGGATGCTTCATTATATGTCTTTCTTTGGGAATAAGGGTCCCACCTAATGTCTAGATTGCATTCAAAATATCTCTTTTTTCATTCCGTACTCAGACAACTTATTTTACTGCAACTGACTTAGCAGGCCCTTCGTATTTCTTAAAAAGCAACACATACCAACTGCACTGTTTCTTGGCTGGTGACAGTAAGGCAGACAGCAGAAGTTATGTTTCTATGGACATGCCGGTGGCATTCTCTCATGCCCTTCTTGTCTTTGGTAACTGAATCTGTGCCTCCCTTGGGCTTCTGTAGGTAGAGAAAGAAGAGGCAGAGGATCTATTTATCCTTACCTTCATACCTACTTTCCATTTATACTTACTCCTGCTCTTCTCTGTCAGTGGAATGGAGGGAAGGATTGGCCCCTGTCACCTTGGTACTCCTTGGTACCTCTCAGAAAGCTTTGTAAAAGCATTTAAACACCATTCTGTTTTATGGTACCTGTCTCACATGCCGTATAGGTTGGCAGAGTACTGAACAAAGGGCTGGAAGACAGAGTTTAGCATGTCCTTTCTTGTTGGTCGGTGAGTTGCTGTCCCATTTGGCTGAATGCCCATTACCTGGGGAAGAATTTTAAGAGCTGTAAAGAAGTAAAAAAAAAAAAAAAAAAGCTGAAAAAATGGATTTTCTTGTCAGCCACAGAGTGAAAGAAAGAAATGAAGCTCACCCCTGAAAACAGTGCTAAAGGAAATGTGTTGGAAAATCCCTCTTCTGAAATATTCCCCTATTTATATTTTATTCCTGTGACTTGTTCTCTTTTGTGCTAATGAAGTAACTATTTAATGTGCATTTGTTCTACAAAAATGAGTAGTAATGAGATCTCTCCTTTATACCTGAAGAACTTGCTTAGCCTTCAAGTCAAGAGCATCAGTTTTGTGCCACTAACAGATTTAGCAAACACTTCAGGTAGCTTACTAGGCACTTCAGTTAGGTAAGCCTAAACACCTATTAAAGCCAATTGTACACAAAAACATTGTACATGTATTGCCTGATGCACAATGCTAAAGATATTGTTTTAATCATTTGATAAGTGCAACAGGCACTTAAATTAAATTTTTGCTTACAGTTTTTCAAGAAGTACTGAGAACAATTTGCCAGTCTTAAAGGCAGTTAGCATAAAACAGCGTGCTTGGGAGAGCAGTGAATACAGGGTTGGGTGTTCAGAACTCATGAGTTGTTCAGATGTAATTTCCCTTTCTGAACTTCCCCGTCTCTCTCATAGGAGTAGTACTTGTCTCACAGAGGTCTTGTGAATATCAATGAATTAACAAGAATGTGACCTTGTGAAGAATGTATTTAATTCTCTATATCTTCTTCATATTTTTAGAAACAGCTACATGTAACACCCTTGACAAGGACTTCTGAGCACTACGGCTAGGGATAAAAGTTGCACATAAACTGGTTTTAGTGATCAGAAACTGGTTTAAACCTGTTGCAGAACAGAAGCTCAGTGCACATAAATTAGTTTCAAAATGGCTGAAACTGGCTTAAGATAAACCTGGTTGAATGTAGTATCAGAATTAACTGAACTGGGTCAAACCAGTTTATGAAACTGTCCCAGACCACTCCCTGGTTCAAGTTAAATCACAGTCCCCCAGCCTCCCAGCATGCTTTCCATCCCTGGGCTGGGCTAAGCTGTCTGCTCCAGAGAACAGGGCTGGCCCTGGCCCTCTGCTCCCCAGCCGGAGCAGTGAGGGCTGGCTGACAAGGGGATGGGAGGCAGCAAGCCCAGCTGGGGATGCAGCCCAGTCTACAGGGTGGGGGACTGCCCTCCCAGGGAAACCCTGGCCAGGGTCTGGGGACAGAGAGGGGGGTTAAATACCCCTTCTCCTGGTCAACCTTACTGCTGGCTGCAACTGTGGACTACAAATCCCAGAGAGACCTAGAAGCAAGAAGAGGAAGTGATGAGAAATCCTGCAGAGTCCTGCTGTTGTAATTCTGGACTGTAAATCCCAGAGACCTTGGGGGCAGCAGAAAGAAGAAATGAGCACACAGCCAGTGAGGCATGATCTAGTGCCCCCTGGCTTCTGGCCTGAGCTACTGCATGCATGTGGCTGCATTTCCTGAATCAAAGGTAAATTTCTGTCCACTTCTTTTCAGTTTAATCGGTGCAGTTTAAATTAACCTGAAAAGACTGAATTGATTCAGCCTCAGGATTTTTGACTGTCTGTACCTAGCCTAAAGCAGAGAAAACCCTGAGATTATCTAGGCCAGGTTTTATGAGCTCTGTTCAGACTGGATCATGATGTTGAGATCTTAATCAGTGCTGTGTGAATATTCATGCAGTTCAATCATGGGACAAAATTTCCAGAGTATCTGGGAGCCTAAATATCTTTTTCAAAACTAATATAGACACTTAAGTGACCTTTGATTTCAGTGAAGCTTGGCCTCCTAAAGGTGGGAGTTTAAAGGTGTTTAGGTACCTAAAGGTGCAGATAGATACTCAGTGGGTGCATCTCCATGTACACTTTAATGCACAGTAGCCTATTTTACTGCTTATTAAAGTGTCACATAAAAACTTGATGTTATGCTAATGCACAGTAAAATAGGCTACTGTGTATTAAACTTCACTTAAATACTGTGTGCATTTGTTACTGCACATACAGCCTAATATGCATTTGTTTAGTATTGTTTAGTACTTCAGGGCATTTTTACATGTGGTCCGGGGGGGGGGGAGGGCAGGACCTTATTTAGAGCAGCTTTGATAGCTGCTCCAATTAAAGTGTCACCACGTCTCATGTATCAGCATCCCCACACTTAAAAATGGTGGTGGGAGCACCTGAACGATGATGAACTTTCATTCAAGTGCCCCTGCCACCATTTTTATGTGTGGGGAAACTGATACATGAGATGCAGGAGGCTGGTGGCATGCGGTCATTGCCATGCTCCAGCAGACTCAACTGAGTGAGTCTGCTCCGATGCACTAGAATTCCAGCATGCTGGAGCAGCCTCTTTGCTTGTGTATAGGCACCCTCACACGTGGTACTAAATGTAATGTGTGTTAGGAAAACAGCCTTAATGCATAGGTAGATGCACCCAGTGGGAGTTTCAAAAGCACCAAAGTGCCTAACTCTTACTGATTTCAAATATTTTTATACATCTGGCCACAAACAATTATGTGTTATTTGTTGAAAAAGCTAGTGTTGAAAAACTGGCTGTAGGGGATGGGAACATGAACAAATTACTAGATGAGATTTAGAATAGGTTGGATGCTCTGTAGTAACTGCCTTTTCCCTGCGGTAAATGAAAGCTGATTCTGGGGAACTGGCCTCTCTGTCCATGGGGTCCTCAGATCCCTTGGCACATTTGAGAGTGTTACCCATGACCAAGAAAAATAATTCTAGTTATAGATTGCTACTGAATCTCAGTACTTTTATTTAATAAGCTTCCAGAAACTGGGGCAAAGCATTAAGGGCCAGATTCTGGGGCATTCACTGTTGTGCATACTTATATTTGGTGGGCCAACTTGTCTGAACATAAAGACCCTACAATTTTTCCCCAAGCAAATGAAGCTTTGCTATGATTTTGTATTCGTCTTTCTACTATGCTGGCAATTAGCCATAATATAATAGGCCAAACAGACCTTTGACTTATTGTGATTTAAAGATACAGCAGAAGTGTTTAGTAAGCACTGCATGTTTTTCTGGCCATTATAGCAGGAGGCAAAGTAATGCTGTACAATTAATGTGAAGGGACTGAGACTGGACATGAGGTAAGGTGACTGTAGGTGACCATTAGCAGAGGTTTTCCTATATTTTTCTTTCAAGTTTTGAAATGTAACTAAACTTGAAATGCAGTTTCCTCTGGAACTTTTAAGAGCACAGCAATTACATGAAATTTGCTTGACTCTTTCATGTATCCTTTGAAATCTAAGTGAAGAAGAATGTAGCATTAGACATTAAGATTGATAGACTCCCTGATATGCCATAGTGGCTCAATAGCTCTGTGTTTCCTCTTTGGATTTCTTCAATATTCCCATTGTTACTTTAAACTTGATAAATGCAGGGAGATAATGCAAATGGAAGGTTGGGTTTTTTGTTTATCTGGAGGAAAGAGATTGTTTTACATCTTGCCAGCTAAACAAAAGCCATAAATTTGATGCATGAATAAAAGCTAAGAAGTGATGTAACATTAACTGCCAGTAGTATCTCTGTGGTACCTTACTCTGTTTTAAAAAATAAAACACAATTTTGGGTAAGAAGGGAAATAGAGGAAAAAATTATTTCTAGAAATAAAAGAAGTTCCAGTTTTGAGCATTGATATATATGAGACAATGGTCTTATTCATGTTGGTCTGTAAAGACTGAAAATGGCTGAGTAAGTAGTCTCCTTTAGTGCCTAAGAAATACCAAGCCTCTTTTCTTCTACTCTGTATTTAGAAAAAAGATATTGCAAAACTAAAATTGCTTGAGTGTTATTTTGCACTAAGAGAGAAAAAAAACATACCACACCTATAACTGTCCTGATACTAAAACTGAGAGTGTTAGGCATGCTGCAAATCTGGAGCTGATTTTTGCCAATGGTAAATATTTAATAATAGGCCAGGGTTAGATCTGGAGAGGAGTCAGCAGTAAAGTCATACCTGCTGCTGCTGTCCCTGACTGAACTGGGCACAAAGAGAGCCCCTAAGCCTCTCCTGCTCTTCTGCCCCAGGGCTGCAGCTGTGTGGGGAGGTGGGATTGGTAGGGGGCAGGGGCAAGCAGATGCCTCCATCCAGCTACCGTCCCCTGCCAAGAGAAAGCATGGGAAGGTGAACCTGTGTGCTGCTGCCCCTGGATGGCTCAGGCATGGGGAGAGCCCCAGTGCTGCTCCTGACATGCTCCTGACCCATGCTGCAGGGAGCAGTGGTGTGGGAAGCCCTGCTTGGTTTGGGACAGTGATAGCAGTGCACAGGTTCTTCCTTCCAACACCTACTCCCGGCCAGCAGGGAACACCTGGGAGGTGTGCGGGTGGTGGAGGAAGGAGGCACAGGCAGAGAGCAGGAGCTGAATGGAGGAAACTGTGCTCCACCTTCATTGTCCCTGGCTGAGCCTGGAAAGTTGTGCAGTTGCTCCATGAAGCTGCAGTGGGGCAGGGTTGGCTCTGGGCTACACCATCCTGAGGTTGGCTGGGGATTGAGCAGCAGTGTCGGTGGGGGGCAGTACCCCCTCCTTCCTGTACCTGCACCTTGCCTGACTCCTCCATGCCCCCCACTGACCTAGGGACTCCAGACATGCCTTGCTCCCATCCCTCTGTGGTCTGGTACAGGCAGTGTGCTGCACCTCCCTTTACTAAATCCTGGATCCGCCCATAGGCTGAACCAAAATATTGTCTGCTAAATCCCTCTATTATGCAAACTGTTGTATTTGTATGTAGCCCAGGTACATGCAGGGGGGTGTGCCCTGTCCTCCAGTGACAGTGGGGGTGGGTCAGGCAGGATGTTGATGGCAGACCAGCTACTAGAGTAGTTCCCTCTCCTCTCTACAAAGCCAGGCCAAGACCAAGTGCTTAACTATATATAATTTATTACTATAATAAATACTTAAGATAAAACATGAAATATTTACAATTAAGCTTAACATATCACACTACATATAATATCCCACAATTCATATAAACTGTGACCGCCGGGTTTCAAATAGCTGCTCTTGGGCAGCTTTCGCTCTGGTGGTAGACGTCAAGCACCTTACAGACATGTGTTGTTGCCTGAGTTGATGTCTTCCCCCCCGAGTCTCCAACCCCGTACTCACCTGCCACGACTCCTTGTTCCTCAGTGTGCAGGGTTGTTCGTCGAGTGTGCTCGGTGGCCTGAAGTTTGCACGGCGGTCACTCACAGGGCTCCACCACCCCTACACCCTGGCATCACGCCTCCTTTGGTGTTGCGTTCATTTGTCAGTCTTTTCTCCCCCTACGGGACCTTCCAACTTAGTGTTCAGGCGTCCATAGCCTATTACCACGCTCACCCGTAGGGGCCTGCCCCTAGGCCCTCTTTGCCTTCGCCCCTCCTTCGGGGAACATACCAAAAAAAGGGAACAGTAAACCCTCCGAGACTTTCCTATAGCCTCGCTCCTCAGGGAACCTGCACCCTTCCCCTATGTCCCTTCATCCAAGGTAACTAAATAGTAAAAAAAAAAAAAAAAATACGGGGCAACCCAACACTCCATGTTCCCTTTCTATCATATCTTGATGGGCTGGAGATAACTGTGGAACCCTGTTCCCATTCTTCTTGGAGGATCTGCAACAAACCCCATGGCTGGTGGCCTAACATGAGTTCAAAAGGGGAATACCCTAGAGATTCTGATGGGGCATCCCTAAGTACGAACAAGGCCAGTGGGAGCATTAAGTCCCAATGTCGTGGGTCACCCTGTATGCACCATCTTAAAACCCTTTTAAAGGTTCCGTTCAGTCGCTCCACTAACCCATTGGTCTGGGGGTGACAGACTGACGTCCACAGCTGCTTGATCCACAGGGTCTGACACACCCCTTGTAGAACCCCGGACATAAAATGTTGACCTTGGTTCGTCAGGATCTCACAGGGAATCCCCATGGGGCTGTCCATTTCACCAATTCTTGCGCAATCCGAGGTGCCATTACGGACCTCAACGGTACCGCGTCAGGATATCTCGTTGCATAATCCACGAACACCAGAATATACTGGTATCTGCTATTGCTGCGAGGTAGCGGCCTGACAACATCCATGGCGATCCATGAAAAGAGCAGGTCAATAACGGCATTGGTCTCATCGGGGCTTGAAGTGGCTGGTCTTCCCTAGCCTTTTGGCACGCAGGGCACCCTGCGCATCGGAGGGCCATGTCTTCCCTCATTTCTGGCCAGAACAACCATTGGGATATCTTGTCCATGGTTCGATTCCTCCCCATATGGCCCCCAAGTGGATTGGCGTGCGCCAGTTGCCATGCCGCCTTCCGGAAACAAGAAGGCACCACTAGTTGTACTCTGTCTTCCTTCTCTGCCCTGTCTGGTTGAACCTGATATAAGAGGTTGCCTCAAAACGGCTCCCAGGATCAGAACCCATCGGCTGATGAAACTCATCTTTTGCCCGCATCCATAGTTCTTGCAATTCAGGATCTTCTTCCTGCGCTTGCCAGAACTGTTGGCCACTGGCGATGTCCTGCAGGTCCGCCACAGTCTCCCCATTTCCCTCAGTGGTTCCCTCTCCTTTCGCTGGGTCACTGAGCCAGCCCTCTCATACCCTTAAGACTCTGCGAGTGACCTCAATGTCCTGCACCCGGTTCATGACATTGTACAGTGGTGCCCAATCTCTACTCAAGAGCATATCTCATGCTAGATGGGGCGCAAGGCCCACCAACAGCTCCCTGTGGTGCTCCATAACTCGGAGACTCGTCCACACCGGTCGTATTTTCTGGGTTTGTCCATGAAGGCAGGACACCCTCACTGGCTCTGCTCAACAACCATGGACATCTTTTAAGCCTTAACCAGCAACTGAGCACAACCAGAATCTAACACTGCCCACACTGGGCAGCCTTCAATCCAGGCTCTTACTACGGGGCGTCCCCATACCGGGCTCTCACCCTCTGCCCCATAACTCCAGTCCAGGGGTTCCCCTGGACTGGGCTATTTGGGGGACTCAGCCCCTCCTTGTGGGGAACTCTGCAGCCGCCACCTCTCAGAGGCCTACCCCAGACACTCCTGTGCAAAATGTCCCATCTGGCCACAATGGTAGCATACCATGTCCCCTCCTGGGGCCCTACTACTGGGCTTCCATCGTTCTGCCTCTCTTGGCACTGGCACCAGTAATGGGGACCCACGTTTCTCTTTTGGGTAATACAGTTCCGTGGCCGCGAAAGCCTTGGCCAATTTCAGTGTCTCATCGCAGGACTCTGGGGAGTGCTGACGGACCCAGCGCTGGGTCCTCTCATCCAAGTCATTTACGAATTGTTCCAGCATGATCTTATCCACGAGGGTCGCCAGTGTGCAAGTTGCCAGATTGATCCATTTTCCAAAGAGATCCCGGAGCCGCTGGAGCAACAACTGTGGTCGCCTGTCCTCCGCCCCCTTCTTAGCCCGGAAAAGCCGCCGGTAGTGTTCTGGGTTGATCTCCAGGCAATAGAGGATAGCAGCTTTGACCACCTCATAATCTTGGGCTTCCTTTTGGTTCAAGGCCCTATAGGCTTCTTGGGCCTTGCCTACCACAGGGCCCCCAACTGGTTGGCCCAGTATCCTTTGTCGAGGCCCGTGCTAACAGCGTGCTGCTCAAAGGCCTCAATGTATGCCTCCAGGTCATCTTCAGATGTCATCTTGGGCATTTTAAAGGTTGACAGGCCATGCTGCATCCAATCTTGCTGCCACTCCAGTATATGTTTTTGGGACCCCGCAATCTGTATCATGGACGGCAAGTTCTGTCCCAGTAGATCCACTGGAGCCATCTCGGTGGGTTGCATGTTGGCCAGGTGGCCCTCTGAAGTTTTCCCGGCCAATGCACCACTCTGTGACTGCTGGGTTTTGAACAGCCACTCTTGGGCAGCTTTTGGGCTGGTGGTAGACATCGAGCGCCTTACGGACTCGCCTTGTCACCCGAGTTGATGTCTTCCCCCCGAGTCTCCAACCCCTTACTTGCCTGCCACAACACCTTGTTCCTCAGTGTGCAGGGTTGTTCATCGAGTGTGCTCGGTGGCCCGTAATTTGCACGGCGGTCACTCACGGGGCTCCACCACCCCTACACCCTGGCATCACGCGTCCTTTGGTGTTGCATTTATTTGTCGGCCTTTTCTCCCCCTATGGGGTAACGCCTTCCAACTTAGTGTTCGGGGGTCTGTAGCCTATCGCTGTGCTCACCTGTACGGGCCTGCCCCTAGGCCCCCTTCACCTTCACCCCTCCTTTGGGGAACATACCAAAAAAAAGGAAAGTAAACCCTCCGAGACTTTCCTACAGCCTCCCTTCCCTGCACCCACACCCTTCCCCTATGTCCCTTCATCCAGGGTAACTAAATACTCAAAAAAGAAAAAAAAATACAGGGCAACCCAACACTCCCTGTTCCCTTTCTATCATTCTCTGGGTTCTAACTGTGCGGGTTACTTTCTTCCTGACCCGTCGCCTTTGGTATTCCCTCTTGTCAGCTCATCAATCCAGTTGGGGTCCGTCGGTGATACCCGCCCCGACTGTAAACCCCCTCCAGCTCGCCCAGGGTCTTCTTCCCCCTGATGTGGCTTCCTCCATGCCCTGTCATCCCCACACTCCCACCTGGGGTCAGCTCTGTCTCCAGGTGCCACTCCAGCGATGCTTCTGGCCGGTATGCCTGTTGCTTCTTTGCTGTCCCGTGAGGGCTCCCGCCGCAGTGCTCCACCTGGTCCTGTCAGCATCTGTCCCCGCTTGCCCGGCTCCACAGGTCCCGCGGGGAGAGTTCCTTCTGTTGCTGGCATCAGCTGCAGCTCCTTCCCCATGCCATTCGCCCCCTCCGTGACCTTGGCCACCATTTTTATCCCTGCTGGCCGGCATCTGATGCTGACGTCACTGGCCAGCCGTAATTGAATAAAAAGGCAGCTGACAAGCCGTGAGGGCTCTTCCTTCCGCCCCTTGCATATCATGCCCTGAGCTGCCAGTAAGTATCTTTCATTACTTCATCTCCTGGGACATAAACCATATAACTTACAACATATAGAATAATTAATACATTGAACAAGATAGTTAAGGTTACAACGTGATAAACACATATGGGGACTCAACTTCTATAACCCAAATAAGTTAATAATATTTCCTAGACTTACCAAGTAACAATACAAATATACATATTAACACATTAAGAACATATAAACCATATAAACTTCCTTAAAGAATACCCATAGCTATATAGTCCTAGATGCAAGAACAATCACCCAAAATAGGGAGTGCACTCAGTACCTCCCTGAGGGGTTTCCTTGGAGCCCCTCCCCTTTAGGGCCCTGATATGTGAACATGCCCCTTCTGCAATGAAGGGTGGAGGTGGCAGACCCTCCTGTCCTGTGCCCGCTGCCTCTGTGAGGCCCGCTTCCACAGCAACTCATGCTTCCTCTCTGAAGCAACCAAGGCTCGTCCCCTGGAGGTCGACCCCACAAGAGCCTCTTTCCAGTGGTGTCTTTGGCTCTCCTCAATGGCCTGGGGCTCCTCACTGGGCAGCATAGGGCTTTCTCTTTCTCTTGGGGACCGAACCCTTACAGGCTCTGGTTCCCCAGTCATACATTGGGGGTCCTCCCTTTCCCAGGTCCTGCTTTGGGCACTGGGGCTCTTTTAGTTAAAGGCAGAGCTGCACTGTGGCACTTCAGTCACTCAGCCTAGGGCCAGGGCTAACTTGAGTAGCTGCGAGCTGCTCCCAGGTGGGTCCTCCATGCACTGACTCACGCACTTGGCCAGCTCTACATGTGCTGATCTGCACACTGACTGCCACTTGCTGGGTTCTCAGGCTCAAGTCACTTCAAGCGGCTCCTAGAGCCTGATCCCCATGTGTCGATTCGTGTACTGCTGAAGCTCAAGCGGGGTCCCGAGGATGACTGTCTCTGGAGCTCCTCTCTCCTCGCTGTCCCTTATCATCTCCCCCAGCGTGCTGAGCATGCTCCCCTTTTATACTCTGCAGCGGCTCCACCCTCAATGTTCTCCAGACCTGGCTGGTGCAGTTCTGATTCAGGTCCAGCTGCTCCTTGCCCCCTCTCTTTGGAAAAGGGTGGGGCATTATTTCCCTTGTGCTGCCTCTGGATTGGTGAGTGGGCTCCACCAATCAAACAGCAGACCCTCAATCCTGGGACTCAAGCCAAGCTCTGAAAATGTAAACCTGCTACATGTAAATAACCCTTTGAATTGCTGTCTGACTATATACCAGAATACTGGATTCAAATTTCCCCAAGCTCTGTAACAGGCAGGCAGGCAGTTACAGGGCCAGGGGCTGCCCCAGCTCAGAGGCAGCACCCGCCAGATCCAATGCTTCTCTAAGCCTGCCTTAGCTTCCCTACACCTTCTCTGACTGCTGGCACACCCAGCTGCCCTCCTGCCACTTCCCCATACTGCCTCAGGTGCAAGCCAGCTCGTTCCCGGGTGGTCCCAGGCAGTGGGAAGGCAACGGAGATAATGAATGGGGTGCTATTCCCCGGGTAGGCTTGGGGAAGACTTGGATCCAGCGAGTGCTGCCTCTGAGCTGGGGCAGCGTCCGGACTGGGTGACACTGCCACCACAGAGGGAAGGACTGGGGGCTCCCCACAGCTCAGGGGCTGCTCAGCCTGCTGGCAGCTTGTGTGTGTAGGCTCTACCAGAAAAATAAACGTGAGGGGCCCAATCTTTTTTTTTCCCAGAGCCTGCCTGCTGCTGGTGGGCTCTGAGCTGTGGAGGACCCCATTCCTTCCCTCCCTCTGCAGTGGCGGCACCCCTCAGGGCCACCCAGGTGGACTGCTCGTGGGCTGGCTGCTGTCCCTGCTCAGAGGCAGCACCCACTGGATCCAACTCTTCACTGAGACCACTCAGGGAGCAGCACCCTATTCACTGTCCCCACTACCTTCCTGCTGCCTGGGACCACCCGGGAATGGGCTGGCTTGCCTGTGGGGCAGCACAGGCAAGTGGCAGGAGGAGGGCTGGGTGTTCTGGCAGTTGGAAAAGGTGTCAGGGATGGTGTACGGCATGCTGGAAGCCCAGGGAGGCTCAGGGAAGAGTTTGATCAGGCACCTCTAAGCTGGGGCAGCACCTGGGGGTGCCACCACCACAGAGAGAAGGACCAGGGCTCCCTGCAGCTCAGGGGCTGCTTGGCTCACTGACATCTCACCTACCAGCTACAGAAGAGGTGGGCAGGCTCCACAAAAAAAAAAAAAGAATTGGGCCTCTCACTGCTTCTGCCTTTAGCCTGCTTCTCCCACAGCTGCAATGTTACAAGTAGCTGTGTTGCAAACTAAACTACATATAGATGTGGTTTACTTTGCATCATAAACTCATTTGAATAGCAAAAAAACCCCGTACATGTAAAGTATGACACAATTAAACTGCAAAAACAGGCAATTTTTGTCACTTGTACAAGCACCCTAGGAGTTTCTGCTTGGGTAAGAACAGCTTTTCTGGGGGTCAGGCCTATCCTGATCACCCAAAATGCCCAGCCTACAAACTGGGCAGCAGGGATCTATGTAGGATCAGTGCCTACCTCATCCTAGAACAAATAAGAGTGGGGAGAAAGTAGTAGATTAAGGCCCCTACTCTAGATTCAAGACATATGGGGCAACAGTAATACACAAAGGGCACATGAGAACTTCTCACGGGTGCCCGAGAGTGGTACTAGGCTTCGGTCATTTTTTGCGGGGGAGATGATCTACATAGAGGTGTTCCACAGTACTTTATGAACACTGCAGGCTGTCTTGGTTATTGGTATATTTATCGTATAAATATGTTGGCTTAGTTTAGTAGAGGGTTGCAAAGAAACATGTAAGGAGGCTAAAATGGCTCCAGATGACTGACAGTTAATTGCATAGTAACCATGACACTTCTGTTTGTATGTTGCTCAGATACTATTTAATTAGAGTGAGATAAGAATATTTTGGGGACAATATCTTCTATTGGACCAACTGTATGGTTGGGAGAAATTTTAGACAAACTTTCCAGCAGAAAATACCTTTTCAAGTCTGAGAAAGAAGCAGATGCAATTTGAGCTAAATAACAAATACAGTACCACTCCATTACTACTACTTAAGTTGGCCATGTAAGTACCTCTGGGCATTTATACATGTACTTCCAGAGGCATGGGGGGTGCTTTAATTAGTGCAGCTCCAAGAGCTGTGCTAATTAAAAGCACCCAGAGCATCACGTGTATCAGCATCCCCATGCTGAAAAATAGCGGCGGAGCCCTTTGAACTAACGTTCATTGAATGAGCTGTAGTTTAAAGTGCCCTGCCATTATTTTTCAGCATGGGGATGCTGATATACATGACACTGGCAGCTGCTGGAGTTCATTAATTTCCATGCTCCAGCAGACTCGATTAAGTGAGTCTGCTCTGACGTGCTGGAATTACAGTGTGTTGGAGCGGGCTCCCTGAACATATATAGGAACCGTACCTCAGTAGATGATCTGTAGGGAAGATATAGAACAAAACTGAATTCTAGCTGACTCAATGACCTATTTTGACAGAAGAAGATTTGAGACTAGCTGAAGAGAGACACTCTCTCGTGGGATATATACCTGGCAAGTCCCTGGTAAAACTTCCACTCACTTTAATACTAGCAGGATTTCAGGTATTTAGTTGAGAAAATGTAAGTACAGTTGATTAATCAACTTCACAGTATAATTTCTTCAATGTCGTTAATCAGACTGTGTTGGCAATATATGTACTGACTTGAAGGAAATTTGTTGTACGCGTATTTTTACATTCTGTCATTAATCTTAAAGACAGGTAGCCCTTTTCAGCTTTTCACACTTGCATGAAAAGCTATTTGTGGGTGAGTTAGAAAAGGAATTTAGAGCTTTCTTCAAACATACTTTGGGTTGTTCAACCACTCTTATAGTCTTTTCAATTTGAGTGCTGTAAAGCCGTAAGAGGGCTAAGAGTACAGTAGTACCTTTAATTCTTTCTTGATGCCTGTGTTATAGGTCTCTGCCTTCACTTACTTTCATACAAACTGCCACTGGACATTTACCTTCAAGCTGCCTTTATGGTTTTCTGACAGAAACCATATGGTAGGCTGACAGTAACACAGCCTATCTTGGAGGTTGTCCAAATATCCATAACTATTGTATACCTTTCTTCCATCCAGTTCAGGCACATTTGTGAGGCCATGTAACTGTTACAGCTATTTCTAAGGGTAATTTTACCTGTGGTCTCTCACCTGGGCTGAATTAAATTTTCTAAAGAAAAATTCTATGACCAGATCTAACTTTTTCACAGCTTGGAGTTTCTGTTTTCCCCATGCATATGGAATTGCTATTAATGTCCTCAAGAAATAATTCACATAAAGAGATTCATGACTCACCAAACTAAGGCTGAAATATTAGAGCCATGACTCACTTTGGACCAGGGAGCAGGTATGATTAGGATGCTTCTATTTGGAACAGGTGTGGGCAAAATACAGCCTGTGGGCCACATTTGCCCACCAGGCCATTCTATCCGGCCTGCGAGGCCCCTAAAAAATTTAGAAAATATTTATCTGCTCCTGGCTGCCTGTCAAAGATGACAGGAACTGGGGGCAGCCTCAACAGGAACGCAGCAGCCCAACCCCGCCCCACCCCCAGCCATTTCCCAGCCTGCCTGCCCACGCTGCTCCAACACCATGTAGCTCTGGGCTGCATCGCTGGACTGGGCAGCATGGAGCCCACGCTGGTACCCCGAGGCAGGGGGAGGTTGTGTGTGTGTCTGTGTGGAGGGGCTGTGTGTGTGTTCAGAGGGTGAGTCCTACTCCCTCCCACCATACACATGCACCCACACCCCCCTTACACAGCCATACACATGTAGGGAGCCATATCCACACACACACCCTGTCACACCCAAGCCACCCTCCCCCCCACAGACCCCCACAAACCCCATACCCCCCACACCTATCCAACCCTGACAGGCACACCCACACACCCTCCATACCCACACACCCACAGCCCCCCACAAACCTATACCCACCCCCCCACAATATACAAGAGTAAGACTTCATTTTAAGCTATTATATACAATCACCTCTGTGTACACTACACAAACACATGTAAACCAGAGCAAAATATTTTTTAAAATCAAATTAATGAATGTTTTAGATGTTAACTTTTTAGACTATAATTTGGTATTTTTCTGGTTCCAGATGGCAAAACCCCTCACTGAAAGGAGTACTTCTGGGAGCAAGGGGAGGGTCTTCTGGCAGCAAAGGTCAGGGGTTAGGGGGCGGGACTTCCAGTTGCAAGATGGCGACCGAGGGTGGGGCACCTGTCAAGGGGTGGGGCTACCCATGTGGCCCTTGACAGCTTGCCAAAACTCAGTAAGTGCCCCTCTATCTGAAATAATTGCCCACTCCTGATTTAGAAGGACTTTGTTCTGTATCATCTAGTATACCAAATAAAAAAACCCCCAGGAGTATCTGAACTCCCAAAGAAAATGAATATTGAGAGGTGGAGTGGTAAAACCCAAGTTACGCCTTCAGTATGTTGATCAATCAAGGATAGTTTAAGGACAGTTTGTGTCCTGCCATTATTAACTTTCAAACACCATGTATTTGGCAACTAGAATGAAGAGTCAGGGATGCAGTAACAATGTACTTGCCTCAGCATCCTCTTTGTGGGCATTTTGACATTACAATGCTTATAGGGGAAACCACATGGTATCAGTGTTTGAGTGCTTGTAAAGAGATAATATCCTGAAAGAACGGTATTACTTGCAGAAGATCACCGTACTGACAGCTAGGCGTGGGGCACAGTTACAACTAACTAGCAAATGAGTGAACATTGTAGTATCCTGAGAACTGAAATGTCTCTGGCAGATAAGGAACATCTCTGGCATTCTCTACCACCTAGAGGCAAGGAACAAGTTTCACTGTTCAGCACATTCATATGCCCTTGTATTCAGTACTGTCCAGTTATGACAGTGGAGTAAGCCATGGTTAGCAGAAGAACAATTAAAATGCAGGTTACTGAGGATGTTAGTAGAACAGTGTATGGATAAAACAAGGCCTCTTCTACTTGCATGGCTTGGCAGGAGGATTTGAAAAGCAAACAAAACAAACGCATATCACTGGGTTTCTCAGGGACTGATCTAAAGGCAACTGAAGTCAATGGGAGTCTCTCCATTGCCATGAATAGGCTGTTGATAAGGCTGCCACTCCTACTCCCCCAGGAAGCCTCTCTTGACTTAAAATGTTTCTTCCAAGCATACTTCTCCAATGCACCTAATTTTGATGCCACTATTTTTATCCCAAAGTTAGTGGTGATTTCAACACATGTGGTGCTCCTGAAGTGTTTTTATTTTGTTGAAAAGTTCTTACTCAGAAACAAAGAACCCTCAGTCTGAGGCTGTTGGAAGTAGCTATATCAAAGTGATGTGTCCTAGGGCAGTTTCTTTTTTGCACGCATGATTATATTATGTAATGGATTGTATCCCACAGGCTGAGAGCTGTGATCCCAGGAATGCTTCCTGTTTTGTTCTGACTTTTGCTTTCTGCACTCACTACTTCATTTGCTCAAACTGTTTTCCAGTGCCTCATCTTGCCAGTTTGTCCTGCCCAATAATGACACTGACTCTTTAGGGCAATGAACATGCTTCCCTCTATTTGCAGCGTGCTGTGCTAATGGACAGCAATGTAGAAGTGATCTAGTCAGACTGGTAAGATGCACCTGCCCCATCTTTCACGTCCTGTATAGTAGCAGCCTAACCCAGAAGTAACACATCAAGTTAAGCTGTAGGTAGGGCATTTATACACATACATTTCTGTGCCTGGACACACTAGAAATCTGGTGTGTTGGAACAGACTTGATTAATCGAGTCTGCTCTGTACACAAGCTGACGTGCACGGTGCTGCATCTCTTGCAGTTGTATAAGTGGCAAAATGCATGCCAGCGTGGAGAAAATGGCGGCGGTGAGGTTTGGAACTAAAACAGCATATATGTGTTTTAGTTCAAAAATGGACCACCACCATTTTCTGCACACTGACATGCATTTCACCACTTATACAACTGGAAGTGATGCAGCCCTAGTCGCTTTTCACATTCACTTGCATGTGTAAAATGCCCCTTCCTCTGCTGTAGCTACACTGTTGAGAGCTTTTGTAGTCAAGTAACTTCAAACTGACGAGCAGCTTCTCTTCTGCACTTACTGCTCCCCTATTGTTACATCTCAACCAGTCACAGAATAGCTGGTAGCAAAGAGATGAAGTGGGGGAGTGGGAGGTGTGTATACAAGGCTCAGCAGTGAGAAGATGAGAGAAGGGAGGGTGCAAACTATGCACTTACATGAAGCTCTGAGCAGTGTCCATTGCATTACAGGTATGTGGCATTGTTGGAACAGGAGCTGTTTACAGCTCAAAAAGTAAGCCCTACTGCTGCTGAGAGGCTAAACTGAGGGACAGAATAGATAGGCAAGAGATGAGGGGAGGGGGCAGAATTAAGGGTCAGAATGGAAGAATGAAAAAGCAGTGAAAGAGGAAGAGAGAATGGGTGAGAGTTCTGGAGTAGGTTAGGCATGGAGGTATGAGGCTTGTGGGGAATGCAGGACATCTTCACTTTCAGGCTTCTCCCCAGTAATTTCCAAGCTGTAGACTTGATCCCAACATTATCCTTCTTCCCTAACACCTCCCTCCCCTTGGCTTTCTTCCCTCAACAGTCATGCCAGTGATGATATTTGTTTTTTCATGAAAGAGACGAGGAGGATGGAGTTGGGACTTATTTGTTTGGATAATTTAACTTCCCTGGGAAAACAAAGTGACCTTGTTTCTGGGAAAAAAGGAGGTACCCCACAACTCCCACTTCCTAAGAAAAAACTAAAACCAGGGAGACTCCTTCTGTATTGTTTTATTTTGTTAAAATGTTTCGACATATAGAAGTCTTGCAGGAATTTGAATAAATAAGGGAAATTAGAGAACAACAGTTTCCATCATACTGTACAGTGCCAACAAAACTAAAGCTGCTTGTTGCAGCTGTTTGCTTTATAGATCAGTATCTCTAACCTGGAAAAATATGTTTGTTTTCTTTGGTATGAACGAGTGATATTTGAAACTATGGGGCAGTGCTGCAGAATCAGCAGTCTGGAATTGCAGGGTGTGTTAGAGATGATCAAAATAGTAGGAACAGCAACATTTCATCAATTTATCAGTGATGGTTAGTGGTATGGAGTGCTTTTCAAAGCTCATTGCAAGCCACCAATAAAGCCTTACAAACCTCTATTTATGCCCATTTAACAGATAAGTGAGCTTAGGCATTCAAATGACTTTTTCAAGGGCACAATGAAAAAAGCTGAGCCTAAGCCAAAAACCTGTAATCTGCAAACCCCAAAACTGGAAGATTTAGGATCCTGATAAAAACTTTTGAGGCCTGGGTTCAGTGACAGTAAAGAATAGAGTTTAGTTTTATAACAAACAACCTCTGCCCTGACCTCTACATACCTCACCTGTTCTATATTTATAAACTGTAAATTTTGGACTAGGCCCTTATTAACTGCAGTGCAACTATGCCAGTTTACACTACCTGACGACCTGCTCCTTAGATTTCATAGATTTCATAGACATTAGAGCTGGAAGGGACCTCAGAAGATCACTGAGTCCAGCCCCCCGCCCAAAGGGCAGGAAGTCAGCTGGGGTCATAGGATCCCAGCAAGATAAGCATCCATTTTGCTCTTGAAGGTGTTCAATGTAGGTGCTTGAACCACCTCTGATGGCAGGCTGTTCCAATTCTTCCTTATGTCCAACCTGAAACTGTCTCGCAGTAGTTTATGACTGTTTGACCTTGTCATCCCTTGGGGCGCTCCGGTGAACAAATGTTCCCCCAGATCCCGGTGGTCACCCCTGATAAACTTATAGGTGGCCATCAGATCACCCCTGAGCCTGCGCTTTTCCAGGCTAAAGAGCCCCATGGCTCTCAGCCTGTCGTCATAAGGTCTGTTTTCCTGACCTCTGATCATGCGTGTGGCTCTCCTCTGGACTCTCTCAAGCTTCTCCCCATCCTTTTTGAATTGTGGAGCCCAAAACTGGATGCAGTACTCCAGCTGCGGCCTCATCAAGTCCAAGTACAAGGGGAGAATGACGTCCTGGGATTTGCTTGAGAAGCATCAGTGGATGCACGCCAGCATTTTGGTTGCTTTAGTAGCCGCAGCATAGCATTGCAGGCTCATGTTCATCTTGTGGTCAATGATGACCCCCAAGTCTCTTTCTTCTGTAGTGCTAGCCAGCATAACACTGCCAAGTCTATATGGATGCTGCAGGTTTTTCTTCCCAAGGTGGAGAACCTTGCATTTTTCGGTGTTAAACACCATGAGGTTCTCGTCCGCCCATTTGCTGAGCTTGTCCAGGTCAGCCTGGATCACCCGCCTATCTTCTGGTGTGGATGCTTTGCCGCAAAGTTTGGTGTCATCGGCGAACTTGGCCAGTCTGCTCCTGACTCCAATGTCCACATCATTAATGAAGATGTTGAACAATATGGGTCCAAGGACAGAGCCTCGGGGGACCCCACTGGTCACAGGACACCATGATGATTAACTTCCATCAATTACAACCCTCTGGGTCCAACCATGGAGCCAATTTCCTAGCCAGCAAATCATGGTGGACCCAAGGCCACAATTGGCCAGTTTCGCCAAAAGGTGATCATGGGATACCAGACCGAAGGCTTTTTTGAAGTCAAGATATATGACATCAATCCTTAACTCGTCAGAATACAGTGTAATAATTTGTTTCCTTACCTAATCAACTTTTTGATTTTTCTTAGAAATAAAAATACATTGCAAGCACACCCTTGCATCTCAATGTATTTAGAAACAGCTGTACCATGATCCTTCCTGATTAAATGTTTCCAATCATGCCTTCCACCAAGCTTACTAGTTTTCAGTTATTATTTTGATTCTTTTATCATTCTGTTGATTTGTGGGGTATTTTTAATATTTGTTTCCTAGGTCAATTCTTATGTATCACCAATAATAAGTTTTGCTTTATAATAATAGATTTTGTTTTATACTCTTTATTGTGAAGTGTTAACATACAGAAAAAGACGCTTGTGCTGTAAGGTCCAGGTTGAGGTTGTCGTGAGCTGAGTTGTTGATAGTCTGTATTTTCTTACCTTTCAGGATGAGTACACAACGTGTGACCTCAGTCCTGTATTGCTTATGTAACCCACATTATCACACTGAACGGTCTAGTTGCTAGGCTACATAAAATATTAAAGGGTCTGCTACAGCTACCAGCTAAGAGATCTGGGCCCCAATCCAACACAGCACAGGTAAGCTTAACCTTGTGAGTAGTCCCTTTGACTTCACTGTATTTTCTTCCACGTGAGTATGGAAACATGAGCAAAGACCTTTTTGGCACTGTGTATATAAATGGTGCGTGGAACTTGGCTGAAATGAGCCCATCCTTGTTCATCTGGCTTGTTGTGCCTTGTTTGCTAACCACTGCGTGCCTACTGAATTTTTGCTGTCATGACTTCATCAGTGTTAATGTTTCTTAAGTATAGAGTATCTATTTAATTATATTGTGCATGAAAGTAAACAACAATTTCAAGCTAGAAAAACAAGCAAAAATAAAACATTAGGTAGCCAGTTATCATTAGCCAGAGAGTGGGATCATTTCTGTCAGTGTTGTACAGAGGATGAAAGGGCTATCAAATGAGATCTGGCATTAGCATTGATTGCCCTGAAGAAATGCATCTTTTCAAACATGGTATCTGAGGTAAGATAAGTTTCACTAAGCTTTATTAGAAAGAGAATGTTACTTTTTTCTCCTTGGAGTACTGGAAATCAGGAGCATAATCCTCCATGGCTCATAATCTCATTGGTCATCCAAAGAGCTGAAAGCATTTAAAAAACAATGATTAGCGAATTAGCTGCCAGAACTTTGCACAGACCCTGCACTGGGTCTCCCGCTTTGGAGAGATGCTTTGTGCCACTGGCTCAGCCAGACAGATGAGGATTCTCCCAGTTTGGGGAAATCCTCGTGAGGTGTAGAATGGCTGTCACACCAGTTCTTTATGCCACTTTTGATCCTAGAGCCATGGCTGAAAGAACGGGACGCAGCCAGTTCATACTCCCATAGTCCCCAACCACTTGGGGCACAGGCAGCTGATGGGAAGGCTCCTTTGACTTGTGCTAAGAAGGCCATTTCTCTTGGCCCCATGATTATAAGCAGAAAGGGGATTGTAAAGGTCCATTTACCCTCCTAAACTTTATTGAGCACTTGGACTGGGCTCATTATGCCTGATCTAGTAGTTTTCAGCACAACCAAATCTATCTTTGACGAGAGAATATTTTTTTGTGCAACAACTATGGGATTGTTCCTTCACTGTTTTAAAAATAAAGTACAGTTGTATTATTACTTCTTTCATTTTTTACAGATGTTTGATTATATCACAAGGAACTTGTCATTCAGATACTTCATACAAATATTTAAATATTGCTTTTAAATGCAAATGGTTAAAATTGGACCCAAGTTGCCAGGTATACTGTCCAATTTTTTTAAATTACCTGATCATGAGACCTTTGCCTGGAGAATTATTTTTTGCTTAGCAATGAATAAATGGTCTGGAGTTTATTCTGATATTTAGAACTGGAAAACTCTATCATATGAACTCAGGAGAACACCTTTAATGACTTGTGTTATTTAATGATTGAAAGCAGGATGACACCTGCTAGTATTTCCTGTCTTCTATTTTCTGTGCTTTAAAAGGGATGTGGAATTTAGAAAAGAATATATTTAATGTGCTTAGGCAAGTTCTGTTTCTGCTGAATTAAAGCAACAACTCATTACAGACATTTCCTGGTTGCAGTAAAATCCAGGTCTGAGATTATCAGAGGAAAAGGATTGCTTCCACACATTTCCTTCACAAACTCTTGTGCATGTTGAAAACCAAAGCCTGTGATTGCTTCCAATGAACTGGTATTATTTTTCTCAATCTATATGAAATAATCTCCCATATAGCAACTTGTTGTACCTTTCACACAAATGGGCAGCTCTTACTTTGGTTTCACCTGTCTTTTGCCTTTCAGAAAAGACCTTGTTGAGGTCCATGCTTTGAATCTGGCAGGTTAATTGACCTCTGAACTAGATGGAAATATAGCTTTAAAGTTTTAGTGCCTATTTGGTTCCAGAAATGGAAGGGGCCTTATTAGGGAATATGACTGCTCTTTTTAAATACATTGAGGGCTAAATATTTGGCATGGAAAAGGACTATTTAAAGAAAAGAACAAAGTTGGCAAAAGAACAAATAGGCCTGTGTTATAGTCATTCATAGTGATGTAAAACTGGTGCATGTCTACACGCCAAACTTACTGTGTCACATAGAGGAACCCTGAGCCATGCTGCACTGCTCTGCAGAGGATCTCTTTTGAACTGGAAATAACAAAGCTGTGTCCATATAATGCTGCAGGTGGACTACCTAGCACGGGAGCTGGCTAGCTGGTGCTGTCACTCAGGCTCATTAGCCTGGTGCAGTGCAGTGGAAGCACGGCTGCACTGCTTCTGGTTCACAAAGCAGGTTGTGGAGCAGCAGTGATGGTTTGGGGATGCCACTGCTCAGTACAGTACATTTGCAACCTAGAGTAAGAGACACAGAAAGTGACTCCAGGTCACTGCTTCTGGCTAGTGTCCTGTTGTTACTAGCAACAGAAATTATCATGTAAAAGCCTACTACTAAACCAACTGTTTGGTTTACCCTGTCCTTTATGGATCTCTGTTCATGTGAGCAGTCTAAGTCAAAACAGTACAGAATACAAAAGAGTTTTGAATTAACTTAAACTGAAAATTAGAAGAAGGTTTTAACCATTAGAGGAGTGAGATTTGGATACAGCCTGTAGGAGGAGCATGAGTGAAGAACCTAGCCAGTTTTGAGATGGAGCTTGATTAGTGCATGACTGGAATGATGTGATGTTGTGCCTGTGATAATGAGAGGCTGGACTTGATGACCCAGGAAATCCTGTTCAGTCCCGTTTTCATATACTCCTGTTTACTGGTCTGGTTATAATATGGGCAACGTCTGTAAAATTTTATCCCAAGGTGACAACATTTAATGGGAAGAGCTTCTCTGGGAGATGATCTGTCATTTGGGGTCAAATGATCTAGGCTAAATTAAAGTCTATTGCAGCTAGTGGCACATGAGAGACAGATGTGGCTAGCATTCACATCTGGCCACCTCTGCATCTATAGCTTGAATAACTCATTACCCATTTACAACTGGGCCAACCAGAGACATTCTTTAGCACAAGTCTGAAGTCTTCTGCTGAAGAATTTGTGCCTTTGGAGCTGTAGAAAGAAACCTTTGGCTAATTGGTACACAATCAGTACTACTGCTATGTATGACTAATAGCATATTATTACTTGATTGCATACAATTATTCTGAAAAACTTCCATTCCACTTTGTAAATATTTAGAATATGAAACCAGGGGAAGAACTTCAAGACCTTAAACTTATGGTCTACTTTGTGCAAATAGGCAGCTACAATGACTATGGAAGTTTACCACTTACCTCAAGTCTTGTCTTGCATTATTCTGTATTCATATCCCTTTACTGTTCTGTTGATTTTTTTTTCTTTGAAGAGTTATTTGTGGAAGGGCTGCTCTTCAAAGTAATTTCATGTGAGAACACATGAGAACAAAAATAATCTTGCTTTGTTGTTTCATTTTTCTGCTGTTGAAATAGTTTCAGTCATCTTTTTAGGGAGCAGAAACAACAGCACATCATGTAGCTGATCAGTCACCCACCATGAACAATGAATAACAAGCAGTAACTGTGAACAGTCTGCAAATAACTCAGACTGCAAACTGTTGCTCAGAAGTGTCTGTATAAGAGTTAGGCAAAACAGCTAAATGTGCAGAAATTAGGAGAAATTGGCAAAGGATTCTCAAACCAAAAAAATGGCAAGAGGTTTAATAAGTAGTATTTATAATCCCAGCAGACCAGTGGTATTCTTAACCCTGTCACCCTTCAAAAAAGGATTTTTGGTATGTGAGGGAAATGATTGTTTTTATATAGCTCTATGCCTACATTTCCACAGTCCTATGTTTCTTCCATATGGACTGATAGGACTATTATATTCTAACCCACTGGTTAGCAAAATAACTAATTAAATGTGGACTATTCTTTCTTTAAAGTAGGAATAACTGAAGTCTGTTTCATCGCCTCTCATAGTATAAAGATGCTTTTAAGCTAGTTTAAGAACCACTTTAAGGAGAAAAGAAGAAAACAAAGATGCAATCTTGGAGTGACATCTTATAATGAGACCTCTTCAGCCTTTCCAAACTCTCTCATTAACTTGCACCAAATGCAGACTTCAGAACAACAAAAGGATTTTCTCCCATAGTCTGTAATGGTCTATGCTTAGAATATACCACATTGTCTCATTCTTTTTTGGCCTGTTCCCAAAGCAGCTTCTTTTGGCATGCTACAATCGATGGGAGTAGATATTGTAGGAAGAACAAAGTACAATTTTTCCAAGGGAAATAATAAATCCTCTGTGAGATTTCAGAGCAAAACTATGCAATCAGCAAATGATTTTTAAGAACACAGATTCTATTTTAAAGTGCTTAGTGTCCAAACTTTAAAGACATCACGAAGTGTTTCCAAGTGTTTTGTTCCCTTTGCTTTTTTCTTTTCTTTTATTATTTATTAAATTCAAAGCCTTTCATCCCCTACACTAAATATATGGCAACATTACATCAGAGCCCAGTCAAATTGCCAATGCATTACACTCATTAGCATAAACAATAACTCTCCTCCCACTGCGGCAGCGTTTTCATCACACCACCCTTACGCGTCTTCAGAGTTTTTCTCTCCATAATGAACACTATGATGAGAGAGATCAGATGGAAAGGAAACTCTTTGTTAAAAGGAAAGCCTTTTAACTTTTTGGCTGAGCTGCCAAAATAATAAATGGAAAGCCATTTACAATCAATCTTACCCAAAAGTGGAAGAGAGGTATAGGAAGACAAAAGGTTATCTTTATAACAACAGTTTGTATCCCAGTAAGAAAATGTAATGGGCTAGGACAAATAGAAAGGTTTATGCTTGCTTTAGGGCCTGATCCAGCCTCCACTGAAATCAGTGGAAGGATTTATGCCAATTTATAGATTCCAGTGGGCATCAGATCTGGTCCTTAATACTGTTCCAGTGGGACTTCCCTTTACTCTGTACAGAATTTAGTAAATGATGGTAATGAAAAGGTGGCAGTATGTCAAAATAGGTCAGGTATGTGGTGGGTATATGACAGTTTACAGATATATACATCTTCCCAGGATTATGCAAAGCTTTTATATGCTAAAACCTCATGTTGGGGTCATTGTGGTGTTTCAAATGAGTTGTGTTGAAATAGGCTCGAGTATGCATACACTCTCCCAGGACATACTTTTCTGAGTTGATGATGGTTCAAGATGCTGTTTAGAGGTGTGAATAAAATAAAGGTTTGGCAGCTGGCTAAAGGTAAAAGGGACAAGGTGTTGTTGCATGGGACACTTGGTATGTGTTTTATTTAGATTGTAGTAAGCATTACTATAAGTTAGAACTTGTTCTGAGCAGTCACACTGTAAAGCTTACTGCAGTCTGGGCAGGGCTGGAGCTGGATGCGTGGTCAATAAACACTTGTTTGTCTGTCCCAGCCCTGGCACCCCACCAGAGGTGGTGAGGAGTGCTCATATGATTTCTGTGGAGCAGTTCCACGATAGTTAAACATGTGTTTTTACCATTTGGAGATACTGCTTTTGCAAAAAGTACAATATGATGGGACATAAGAATGTGTTTTACTGCTTGCATGTGCAGATGTTGGTGTATCCGTCCTAAATATAATGTGCAACAAGGCCCATGGACTCTATTGTTTCATGGCTCCTTGGGAAGAAGGAGAACCTAGATCTCTAGGGACTGATTTCTATGTGGACCTTGAGTTTTATGTTTTCAGGCTGCATTCCATATTCTGTTCATCTTAGCTGCCTTTCACAGGAAGGACATTATCTTGCTTGAAAGGCTTCTACTGATTACTACTACACCTAGCAGTGTAGGCAGCCTGGGTGTGTTCATGCCAATTGCACTGAACCAAGGATCACTAATAACTTGAAGTCACTATAATAAATATATAACAGTTGCCAGGTAGTTTCCTCAAGAATCTCTGTTTCTAGAAAACCTGAAGTGTCATCTAGAAACATGGAAGGCAGTCTGATTAGTCATGAGCAGGGATCCTAGAATTCCATTTGCCACAGAAAAAATCTTGGAATTTGCGTTTTTACTGAGAATCTTTAGAATTGCTGGAAAAAAAACAAATTACTGAAAATAAAATGCTGGCTCCCTAGTGAGAGCCAGCAGTTTTCATAGCTGCTGCAGCAGCCTACCAGGGGGAGAGGCTTCCAGCACACAAAGAAGCATCTAAGCTAGCAGCCATCCCTTCCTCCCTCTGTCACTGTTTGGCCGAAAGCACTACCTATCATGCAGCCCTGTCCCTTTTGGCCAAATAGCAGTGAGAAGTGGGGTCATCTGAAGGGCAGCCTTCCTAGCCAATCAACAATGGGGGATGGAGCCACTACTGTGGCCCCTTGGGGGTGGGTCATCATGGAAAACACAGGTTTTTATGATTTTTTTTATTGAAGAATGTTTTTTATCACAGAAAGCTAGGATCGCTGGTCATTTACATCATTTTCTTGGGATACTTGGGTATGTATGAAGAGTAAAAATAGTCAAAGTAATGGATACCAATTACCTACTTCCATTCCAAGATGCTGCATTGATCAAATACTTGCTCTCAATGGTAATTATCTTCCTCTTTTACAGTTTAAAAAAAAAGCAGTTTTAAGGGCCAACATAAATGTATGAAAATGGCAGGTTAAACAGTATCACACAACACAACTTGATGTTTTTAACTGGAGGACATATTCCATTAGTAGTAGTCAATGGAATAGATCTAATAGAACAGATTGTAGTCGGGAACAGGGACAATGCAGTTTTAAGGTAGAGATGCGGTGGAGTGGGGGAGATGTAGGGCCTTTTGTTTAAATAGAAACATAAATAGGTTTTAATTTTTCATATTTAGGATTCTGTTTCCTATTACATAGGGGCTATAAAAACCATCAGAAATTAAAGTATCAGTGGTGGAACAAGAAATCACATACACATACACATAGAAACCACTTGAGTGGCTGTGCCTGTGGTCACCAGGCACAAAAACTTTTCTCCATGTAAAAAAGAATGGCTGTGCCACTTCATTTTCTCCTTGTTATGCATAATTTACAGGAAAAAAATGTGTTTGAATTGTTTGCTGGAGAATATTGTTATATTTTACCGGCGCTAGCTTTGTATGCTTCCACCTGTAAAGCCAGGCTGTTATAGTTCATACCATATTTATGATAGGGCAGAGCTATCAATACCAACATCCCTACTAACTCCAACAGATAATATTGGATTTAGCTTTCTAACTTACACATCGACTTTCAGAAGGGTACTGCATTCATCTTTACTTGTTGCTGTAAACTGTTGGGTAGGGTTTCTGTCTCTGGACCAACTGAGGTGTCTGAGAGGAGGCTGCATGTGTGTGGTAGGCAAAATGATCCCTCTAGATCCCCATATCCACCACTTGGAGTGTTGAGAGGCTTAATTAGTTACAGTTTGTAATGTGCTTTGACAGTCTGTGATCAAAGGCACTATAGAAGTGCAAATTCTTGGTATCCCATTGATCATAAACTAATGTTAGTGTTGTAACACCAAAATGCTGGACTTACAGAGCAAAGATGGATGGGAACCTTCTATCTCCAGGATTAAATCTATACAAAAAATAATTAGAAAGTCTCTGATAAATATGACTGAATATGGCTATGTCTATTTGCATTTGCACACAGATCCTGGAGAAAGATTTAATAGAATACAGAGCTATCAGGTTCATTTCCAATTTTCCACCAGACTGAAATGAAATGCCACAATGCCTCCAACCAAACCTCTCATTAGTTTCCTTATTAATTTTCACTCTAGTAAATAAACTAATGGTGGTACTAGCAGTTAATAATAGGCAATCAGGGTTTCTTTCATGCCCGTCACTTTTTCCCTGCTTTTTACGAAAAAACAGTGTGGAAAAAATGTAAAAAAAGAAAAAAAAGAAACCCTGCCTTTTTATCTTACTAAATCGTCTATTAAATCCTTTACTTCATGGTTGGAATGCTTTTGTGGCTGTCGTTGATCCAGAAACATGCTTTCTATGAAGCATACTTCACTCTGTAGAAAGGCACTCTGGCCTGGTATTTTTAAGGCTAAAAGCCTCAAAATTTGTTAAGGCTAAAAGGCCTCCAGAATTTTCTTAACTGAAGGTGTCCAATGACAAAAACTGACAGAGAAAAAGGTACTGTAGGAGTTTGTTAACTCCTAAGCCTCTTGGTAGGTATGATAGACATGCTTAAGCCAAAACGTGTCAGTACAGAAAGCTCCAATCTGTAAAAAGTGCAACAGGTTAAAGAATGCCACACAGAAACATGTCAGATAAACTCCACTGAATAAAAATGAGATGAGTTGAATGGTTGTTTGGTGGCTAGAGCAAAGGCTGAAATTGTATATGTTGTACTTCTAATTAACTTGAGTAAAATTTTTAAGCGTCTAATTCACTTAGACTCCTAGGTCATATCTTCAAAAGTAAATTTTAGGCAATTTGGAAGACTAAGAATATATCTACAGCTATATCTATATATATGCATTAAGCATCTCATGTAGATGCTTCTGAAAATGGGACTTATGCTCCTAAACCATCAAAGCAACTGTGATTGGAGTAACATACAAATACTAGTACCTTCAAAACTCTAGGCCAAAGGCTCCCAATTCTGTTTTCAGAAGTGAATAGACATTTCAAGCCAGATTTTGTTAAAGTATTTAAAGACATAAAAAGCAGATTAGTGCCTAGTGCAATTGATTGTTTTGAAGGACCTCTGTGCCTAAACCCATTGAAATCAACTGCATCTGTAGGTGCCTATATACACTTGTAAAGCTAAGTTCTTTTTTCTGAGTGTATCTTTTTTTTGTAAGTGTATAGGCATTTGCTCTCCAGGAGGAACTCTCCTGGGAGCAACCTCTGTTGGTTGGAGATGGGTATTCTTTCTCTCTCCATTTTTTTTGCTTCTGGCTAACCAGCTTCAATGTGTGTACATTTGTTCCCCCAGAAGAGCGGTGATTCTTTTGGTACAAACGTAATGTCAGTTTGTGGCCTATGTCCCTTTCTTTGCTTACATGGCAAATATTTTTATTACGCCTCATACAGTGCCTCCCACCCCCCACACTAACAGTTCATAAAGTGTGCATAATGAATGTGTATTTTTTTATTTTGATTGGTTTTGAATTTCAAATTATTTTCCAGCATTCTCCTTAGACAATAAATTTGGGATTATCCTATTAAAATATTTACTGTTATAATGAAGAACATAGGTAATAAATTTAAAACTAAAAATCAGGTAAGAAGTGTAGTGATCACTGGATTCAATAACCAGGAGGTAAGCCTCTAAAGACCTTTTGGCCGCATGTGCACTTGCAGGCATGTGTGGTTTCTGGCACCACAAACTTCTTTGTAAGGAAACCACATGCATTGCATGTTAAACCGCATGTGGCACTGCTAATTTGCAGTGTGGGGCAACATTTGCTACCAGGAATTCCTGGTAGCTAATAAAACCCCAGAAAAAATGCAGAGCAAAACATGAAAAAATAGTGTGCACCAGGACAAACACCCACGGTGAGGCATGTGAAGACAGGGGAGCAGCCAGCTTGGGGCTGCCTGCTGCTCTGTCTCAAGGCACATTGCTTGAGGACTGCCTGTACGAGGGCTGCCTACTGCTTGAGGGCTGCTTGCTTCTCTATCTTGAGGCACACTGCAACCCCGCCAGAGCTCTGCTCTGCAGCTGGCTGGGGTGCAGCGTGTCTCAGCTCAGGGGCTCTGCAATGCATTAAAATGGGGGATCAGGTAGTGATGTGCTGCCTGCTACCCTGTCTCCATGTGCTACTGCCTGGCTGGCTGGAGTGCAGGTTGCCTTTGCACGGGGGTGACCTGCTGGCTAGCCGGGCACTGAAGCATCCTGTGCCCCAGTGATATTTCCATCCCCATCCCCCTGGAAGCACATGGAGCCCAGCTGGAGCAGCACACCAGGAGCCAGGAGGAGCTGGGCATGGGCAGTTTGCCCACAGTGAGACAACGTGTCCTGCAACAAAGCACATGTGCAGAGGCATGCGCTGCAGCACGAAGTAGTAGCTAGCTGCTGTCGGAGAGATCATCTCCCAGCTCCCAACTCCCTTGCTCTCCTGTTAGGGAGCATCTTTAAATTGTGTCCTCTATCACTACAGAAGTGCAGGAGAGATGCAAAAAGAACCTTCATAAGTTTTGCCCAGGTCCCTAAATCCATGGTAAACAGGGTAGAGAGATACTTTCTTTTGAAACCTGCTGTCTTCCCAGTCACCACATCATTCAGCTGCTTCCATCATCTTTTGATTGGTTTCTCTTCCCTTGGAATGGTCGATTATTCTCTCTTCTGTAAGCAGCTGTATGTTCTGCTCTCAATCCCGCATTAAAATCCACTGCTTCCTGGGGTATTTGCAACATATTATTCTTTACCAGAGATATTTCCTTGCTGTGTTTTCCCTGTGGTGTTCTGTTCCAGGTCTTGCCTGGCTCTATTTGATTTATCCTAGGCCATGATCATTGAAGGGGATCTGACTGAAGGGACCTTAACACCCATGTGGAGTTCCTTTCGAAGTTAATGGGGTATCCAGTTAAGCTATCGGTCCTGAGTAGAAACCCTCTCCTCCCCCCCTCAGTCCCTTTGGAGGACTGGGGCATTAAGTGGACCTTCCCCGTGCCCCACTTTGGAGGATTGGGGCCTTGTGTCATGAGAATTTAGAGCAATGAATTGTCCTGATTTTGATCTCACTTTCATTAACATGTAAGTCAGGAATACCGGAATGAAGTTGGATGACTAATACATGTGGTACAAGAGTGTGATCTATTGTGTTCTTTTCTGGTCATAAATTACTATGAGAAAATGACTTATTTTCCGTTTGATTTTTAAGATTAAATAATAGCCACAGTCTTATTCATCATTCAAATAATGATTTTTTGCTTAAGATATTATCTCTTCCATGTGGAAGATACTCAAGTTTTATCAATGGAAAATGGAGATTTTAAAGCTGTTAGAAATAAGTGCTAGATCTTAATAGTACTGTTATTATCCACATCCAGCTGTAATTGGAAAAAAATCATTACCTTGGCAAAATCAGGAGACATACTGTCTAGCATGTTCATTCAGTTTTCTGGCTCAGAAACCTGCTACCTGAATCAATGGTTAGCAAATATTATTATCTACTAATAATTCCATCCCAAATCAGTAAGAGCTTTGGGTATGCAAAGAATACAGGGTTGAGCCCTCTGTGTGTAAACTGAATTTGAAGTACAGATAATTTTACTTCACCTATAAATTCATTTCCAAACAACTGTCTGAATCTTTTATTTAACTCTTAAGATGGATTGCAATTATACCAAACTTTCAGTCCTGATAGTTTGTGCTATCAGTCCAAGACTGATATAGCCTTGTTGTATTGATTTCATATTTCTTCATGGTATCATTGTTCCCATTTGTTAAGGCTATGCATTCTTGATTCAGTACATGTGGAGAAAATCAAACACTTTTGACTCTTTAAGGTTTGTGAGACGCATAAAAATTGTTGACTAAAAGACATCTATCCTTGTATTGAAAACAGCCACTTTGTTACAGGATGTTATGTTATACGACTCTATTTTTAAGGTGCTCTTTATACCTGCTCTATAGGGAGGAGTCTGCTGCAGAAATCCTGATTCTATAGAGGCTAAAGGGGACTGACTTTCCCTTCTTAAGTGGGTTGTGCTGGACAAGGGCTATCATGAAGCATTTTGCAGAATTTTTCCTCTGTTTGACTAACAGCAAACCCATGGGATTTGGATAACTACATGGGCAATCCCCTTGCAGTCAAAGATGATTGTATTGCTTCCCATGATTGCTTTATTTGTGGGTCTGAAGATGGCTGATGAGGCCAATCCAGGGTCAACAGACTCTGTTGCAACTGGGGCATGTGTTTCCATGTGGAGGGGGGTGATTCTGGATTCTTATCTTGGTCCACAACATGCTGTTTCTGATGATCCTGCTTTTTCATCTCCTGTTGTTATTGTAACATTTCACAGTACTGAGATCTTTGCAGCAGACTCTTCCTCCATCTGGGGCAGTAGTTTTCCATGGGTTGATGCTATGTTACATTTTTTCAAGTTGGCCTTGAGGATATCCTTGAAGTGCTTTCTCTGCCCTCCTCTTAAGTATACACTTTGACTGAGTTGGGAGAATAAAACTTCCTTTGGGAGTCTAGAGTCAGATATCCAGATGATGTTGCCAGCCCAGAAAAGTTGATGTTGGATGATCATTGCTTCAGTGCTCATGGTGTTTGCTTGAGAGAGGATGCTAGTGTTGGTACCTCTGTCTTCCCATTTCATTCGAATGATTTTCCACAGGCAACATTTATGGTTCTTCTCCAGCAACTTGAGGTGCCTCTTATACATTGTCCATGTCTCAGATGTGTATAATAAAGTGGGGATTGCAACTGCTTGATAAACCATGATCCTGGTTTTGGATCTGATGTCATGATCTTCGAACACTCATTTCCTCAGGCATCCAAAGGCTCCTTTTGCACGTTTAAGGTAATGTTGGTTTCTTTGTTGATGTCATCTTTCTGCGAGAGATGGCTTCCAAGGTACTGGAAATACTCAACATTCTCCAGAGTCTCACCATAAATCTGAATTACCGGAGCTGGGGACTGCTCATTAAAAGATTGTTGATGGAGGACCTTAGTCTTCTGAATGTTAAGTGTAAGTCCCATTTTCTTGTATGCCTTGGTAAAGACATCATCAATCACCTGAAGGTCTGCTTCTGAGTGAGCACAGACTACAGTATCATCAGTGTACTGGAGCTTGATGATTGAGGTCAGGGTGGTCTTGGTTTGGGCTCAGAGTCAACTGAGATTAAACAGTTTATCATCCCTTTGGTAGTTTACCTCCAGTCTGACTGGAAGCTTGTTTAGTGGTCAGATATAGTATTGCAATAAGGAATATTGAGAAGAGTGTTGAAGCAATGACTCAGCCTTGCTTAACTCCCATCTTAACTCAAAGAGATCTGTGATAGCTCGCATACCATCATGGAGCAGGCATAGAATAATGACAAATTTTGGTGGTCACCCATACTTCAGAAGGATCCTCCACAGTGCTTCTTGGTAGATGGAGTCAAAGGCTTTGGATAACTACCCATAAAACTTTTGAAGGTGATCTAGCATTACAGTAATCTAGGCTCTTGCAGATGCCACCAACCTTCATAATACTGGTCAGATTCATAGGCTTGTAATATAAATTCTAGTGGCACGCAACAGATTAACATTTGTGGAAAAAAATAACTTGGAAGAAAGATAATTTCAGTGAGATGACCAAAATATAATAGACAAGGGAGGTCAGATTTTGGAAAGCAGAGAAATATAATGTATTTTGTCTATTTACTATGCCTGTTATCTGTGTGGAATGGGTACCCTTTTCACTAAAATGTGGTTTTATCACACTTTAAATAACATTAAAATATGTGGTAAGCACAGAAAATGATATGTAGGATTTTTTTGACAGCTGATGCTTACAGGATATTCTGAAACTTGGATCTAGCAGCACTAAGACCTAAGAAATACTGGTTGTTACTTGTGTGTATAAACTATACACAACAAAAGAAACTGCTTTCCTGGAACCCAATGCACTTCCCAATGATCAATTGAATATTCATGAACAAGGAGGTGCTAAGGGAGAGGTCAATAGCAAAAGACATAGAAAAAGAGCATTGAAATAATGGGCAGTGCTGGAGACAATTTTGAATGATAGCATGTTTTGTGTGGAGCCAAGTAGAAATTGTTTCTGATCTTAAAATCAGGAATTTAAGATTAACTTTGTATTTGTTTGAGGAAGAAATGTTTTGAATAATAAAACACAGAATCAGACTTGTTGTTGCTTTATTATGAGATATGCTGGCACTATTAGGACATGGTTCTTCAGCTCCTGCTTAATTCATGTATTAACAAAATCAGCACTCCTGGTAATGCATGGAGCAGAGTCTAATTCTTTGGGATGTTTTGGTTAAGGATCTCTTTTCTTCTTACAGGAGTATCTTCTATATTTCTTTTTTCCTTTAGTGACAACCCTGACTATCTCAGGATTTCAGTTTTCTTATGAAAACATGTAGGTTTATCTAGCAGATTACAGATTAAATGCTGTGCTGGACGAGCTTCTCAGTTTTACTTGTGCCTCTCTGAACCACTTAGTCACTTACAAGGTGATTCCCTGCCCTGCCTTCTGCATGTCATGTCTTTTATTACTCTGCTGCTGTAATTTTATCAGTACCTTTTTCTTAGTGGTTTCCACTTATAAAATGCTAACCCTGAGACAAGTATAAAACATATACAGCCCTACCTGGAATAGTCAGTGTAATTGTTAGATTGAGTTTGTCTTTAATTGCTCTTGGTCTATCGACAACTATTTTTGAAGTGATTTATTTGGTGTTTTATGTTGCAGAGGGAGCAGCCCTCCTTGGAACAGGGCTAAATCTACTTGGTAGCATGTTACATCCATTAGTTATCGTGATTTACTTGTTAAAGCCTCAGAAATATCTGGCACTTGAGACCCCTTCCAACCCTATGATTCCATAGTCTTCATGGAGTGACTGTGCTGCTATAATTGAGTCATTGGAATTTCTACAAAATTGTCAATAATAATTTTATTATTAAATTATTAACATTACATTTTATTATAAATTAATTTTATTAATTGCCAGCAAATTGCCCGTCAGTGGACCCATGCCCTCCTTTTGTACCCTGCTGCTCCTTGTCTGGCCCCGTCCCATCCCCGCCCCTGCAGCTCCGGGACCAGCCCTGCTCCACCCCCCTCCTGGTGCTTAATAATTTAATATAGCCATATTTCTGGATTAAGTTTAGAAAAATGTATATTGTATTGCATACACCAACACACACTTTAAGACGTCTTGCTAATTTTATTAGACAGATACTAACTAAGAGAAGTAACTGAGAACAAAGCAAGCTCCTTTCCGTTGCACATTTTCACCTTGGTACCTCTCTTCACATGCCCAAGATTTTCTTAACTTCAGCAGGGCTGATGACTTTTATGATATCAGTCCTATCTTGTACGTCCTTGCCAGCCTCTTATGGTTCTTCTTACTTCACGTGGTGTTCTCCCAGCTTTAATATTCATTGTTACCTCTTCTTCCAAATGAGGAATGGTTGAAGGATTAAGGGGGCCCATGACTGTCTATGACCATCTATTCAATGGGGTTGCACTATATGACACTTGAGACCCCTTCCAACCCTATGATTCTATAGTCTTCATGGAGTAACTGTGCTGCTATAATTGAGTCATTGGAAGGATCCATATATAAGCTGATTTTCCATTATTGAAATTCTAGTATAAATTTCTTCAATTGTGTTAAATTATTTATTACAATTTCTATAAAAGGAAATAATGAAAAGAGATTCACAAGTGATTCATCTCCTATGTACTGCTAAATGGTCTTTTCTCTCCATGTCAAAGAATATGTTTGGAGAAACAATGAAAATGAACTATTTTCAAACCTATCAACTCTGCAAGGCAGGATGCAGTAGACTAAATGGGAGGAAGGGTTCAATTTATCTACCATTGCAAACAAGTGCTGTCTCAGAGCACCATCTCATGACCTGCAATAGCTCTGCATCAATGTTCCCCTGAGCACCAGGAGTGAATTTACTCGCATTCAATTTTAATGCCCACTATTTCACCTTTAGGGGTCTAAAACATATGGATTAACTAGTTTTGCTAGAAGCTTCTGACCCTGTGTTCCCTAACCTGTAAATTTTATCATCCCAAATAAAGATCTTCTCAGGTTCTGACTGTAATATGAATCCTTCCCAGACTTGGACCCTCCTTTTGATGGCCTGTCCAGTCCTGCGATCCTTCCCAGATGAGTCATATAGTTCCAAATGTGGCACCTGTCTGCCCGGGCTGGGAGACAGGCAAGCCTTGCTCTGTCCAGTCTACAAGGATCCTACTTCCTGCTTGGTTCCTGTTCCTAAAAGGAACAATGGCCAGAGTTTCTTGCAGCTTTCTCTTCCCAGCCAATAATTGTTTCCCAGGACTTCTTTTCCTCCCCTACAGACTACTTCATGTATTATTTTGGCCTTTACCTGCCTTTCCTGGGCTTATGGGAATAATATGTGAAACCAGCTATATCATCTCCTCTGACTATAAGAGATTGTGCCTCAACAGAGTGTTATTTCAACATTTTTTTTATTTTTCAAGAATTGAAAAATACATTGATATATAAGACAATACAAAGAACTTTGGAACAAATTATGATAAAAGATTATGGATAGAAGAATTCTGTTCTATTTAACACACTGGGATAGGAGTGTATATTAGCATCACCTAATAAGAAACATAATACTGTATATAGCTTAATGTATACTTCTTTTGAAAGCTAGAAGTCTAGATTATTTTTTTTATTTGTATTATGGTAAAACCTCTGAGCCATAATATGGGTTTCATTTTGCAAGTTGTTGTACAGAAAAGAAACAATGCATAGAATTTCAGGTCGAGCTCTGCAACACTTACTTACGTGAGGAAACAATAGCTACCTCAGGCTTCATATATATATATATGATATACTTTCATAGAAATCCTAGGTAAGTTGGGGTGGAAGGGACCTCCATAGGTCATAAAGTCAAACCCCCTGCCTGCTACAGCTTCATCCCTATCTAAACCATCTTACACAGCCTAAATCTATAATCTAACCTCTTAATAAAACTACTGTTAACTCTAAAACAGCACAAGTCATAACACCCTAACTGACCACAGGTAAAGCAGCAACAGGGAACCATGGCAGTCAGCATTACAGCTGTAGAATTTACTTGCTCTCATACTAAAATATATTTGACTATTTTGTATAAATATTTAAGGTAGCTTGTGTTTCATTGGTTATAAGGCCATTAAAAAAAGGCAGACTAATTATGATCTCTCTAACATTAGAGTTTGTCAAAAATTAGAGTTTCTCAGTTGAGTTCAGTGAACCTTGCAAGACATATACTATTTTAAGATCAGAATCGGGGCCAGATTATATAACTTTCCACAGAAGAAAGAAAATTCCTGGGTTTATTAACAGCATATAACTACTATAAGCCAATACAGACTTAATACTAATGCTTTTCTGATTAATTGTTCCATATGCTGTTATGAATACTTTCCACCTAAAATAATAAAATGACTTAAATTCTGGGTTGTTTAATTCTACAGATATTATGAACAAAATTCAGTGTTTTATGCTCTTAATTATTATCTCAATATTTTATCTAATCTTACCATTCTTAACGCCAGAACACTTCTTGGCAACTAAGAATTATTAAACTCTTGAGTGCACTATATTAATTTAAGAAGTTCTTCTGTGGGTACACTTAAGGATTCACATTAAATCTATTGAGTAGTTGGCTTAAATCAAGTGAGATAGATATAACTATGATCTTCAATAACAGACCACAGCTGATATTTATGGAAGAGGAAAACACAGGTTTTCATTAAAAATTCCTTACTCTAGCAAAGTTCCCATTACATTTCCCATATAGTAAGATAGCAGGACAAAGAAGAATGATGTATTGCTAGAAAGAATCTCTTGTGATAAGAAGCAATTGAAAATCATTTGGCTATTGGCCTTCGTGAACTGTGACATCAGCTATTTCACTGAGCCATTGGAATGAGACAAACCTTCAGTAGTAGAGACTTAGGAGTTTTATTAACTACTAGCAAATTGCCTGTCAAAAATGACCGGGGGGGGCAGTGGCAGGGATGGAGCCCTGCATCCAGCCCCATGCCCCCTTCCCCCACCGCTCCTCACCTGGCCCTGCTCTACACTGTCCCCTGCCACTCCGGGTCCAGCCCTGCTCCCTCCCACCCCCCCACCCGCTGGTTTGGGTCTGACCCCACTCCCCACCCGCCACCTCCCTCTGCCACTTTGGGTCCAGCCCCACATCTGCCTGGCTCCCTGCTCCCCTCGCTCCCCACTGCCTCCCCTTCCCTGCTGGCTGCCCTGGCGGGCATCTGGGCTGGGTGGCAGGTGTGGGGACACCGTCACAATGATCCCCCCCGTGCCCTCAGGCAGGGAGGTCGGGGGGAAGCCCTGCTGCTCAGATGGTTGGGGCATGTCCCCTGCTACCGAACTTTCCTGGCAGCAGTGCCAACTTGGGCCCATGCAGCCCGGGCCACCCAGCCGATCGCCGCCCTCCCACTCGGTGCGCACGCAGTTGGCCAGAAGCGTTACAAACAGACAGACATGCAGACGGACAGATGAAACCTTTTATTATATTAGAATTCTCCTTAGATCTACAAAATTGGTTTCTAAAACATAAACTGGAGCCCAAGGCTACATGGAAGAAATACATTAGCTGGGAACTGTTGTGTAATAGGAGCCTTCTGGCTTGTTGTTACTTTAAGGGGAAGCTTCAGCAGGCTGTGTAGGCCTTGGGAGGACTGGCAGCTGGGATGCAAACTAGCCGCCACTGGGCTAGGTGCCAGCAAGCTGACAGACTAATAGCCACAGGGAAAAGGCTACCCTGGGAGGGTAACTCACCCAGGGAACAAGAGGCACCATGGTAAGCAGAGCTAGGGCAGACATGTAGACAGCCTTGGAGTACAGAGCTGCTAGCAGTTGAGCTCAGCTTCAGCAGGGTAAAGCAGACTGATCATTAGGGCCAGAGTTGGAAACCCCTTTGTGTGACTAGAGTCATCTGACTGGAAGGGGCAGGACTTAGGAGGTACATAAACCCAGTGCCTGAGACCAGGCAATTAGTCCAGCCCCGCAGGCAGGAAGGAGAAGAGGTCTGCAGCAGAATGGTGATAGGACAAGGGTTGCTTGACACTTGAGCTGCCTTGGGAAGTACAAGAGGCTTACAGCCTGCAGGGAACAAGACCCAGTGTGAGGACATTTTTAGTTATAGCCGGTGGGTTTATGTTTCTGGTTAAGCTTTATACTGGTAGACTGGATGTGTGGCTGTAGGGGAGCATGAGGAGGCCACAGTGGGGCACCCTAAGGGTGCATTGCAGTTAAACCACAACTGTGTGTCAGGAGCACCCAGGTATTTTGATCCCTGCAAGGGTTTTGGGGGGCTCAAGACATGGAGCAGGCTTATGCCAAGTGGTTGAAGACTAGAGAGAGGCTGAAGCCAGATAGAGCCTAGGGCCCAGTGCCCGAGAAGGGTGGAGACACCTAGGCTTAAGGGCTCAGCTACAGGAAAGGAGCAGAAGTTGGAGAGGCTGAGTCCCCAACAAGGGTGTGAAGTGTTGACATTGTACGGGGGCAAGGTACCACTGTTGGAATGACTAACTATTAACATCTTTGAGGCACGGGCATGACTGGGGTGGCTAGCAATCACGAGTCACCCATAAGGTAACAGGTGCCCTGGGGATATGGATGGGCCAGGAGGGCTCACTAAGCCAGAGAGGCTAGACTGGGGCTAGTGGGGTTTGAGAGGGACCTGCTGGATACACAACCAAAGCGGGCTCACTTTGGGACTCTGGGCAGGTTAGCCTCCCTTTTTGCAATCAAAGCATTCCAACAAAAGCATGGCACATGGGGAAAAGAGGAGACCCAGGGAGCCAGACACAGGGGCAGGAGCTGCAGGGCTACCAGGGTGCATTATGGCCACCCCTAGGGGAGTATGCACCTGCTACACCTTGCATAAGGAAATGGAGGCTGTTGGTCTTACAGAAGTCCAGCTACTGGAATAATTGCTATGAAGAGTTCAACTCCGGCTGTGACGTAACTATAAGCAGGTTACATGCCACCTTTATGTCAAAACCATGCATTCAAAAAGCAGTAGTAGGACTTTCCTTAAATCAAGAACTGGCTTAAGAACTGAGAATACAAAAATAAAAAAAATAAATAAAAACTGGGTGGGTGTTGACCCAAGTGCACTTTAAACTTTCATTGAACAGAAGCTGGTATCAGTCTAAGTCACAAGCGCCCAGGCAGTACAGGTGCTTGCAGTGGTGTAAATATATGAAGGGACTGTAGATGAAGGGGAGAAGCAGCTCTGCTGCACTTCTCTCTCCTGTAGTGGTAGCAGCTTTGCCACATGAATACCATGTTTCTGGCCACAGCAGAGAGTCCAGAATACGCGATTCCCCAAAGACGTTGTACAAGTTGAGTTGGACGTTAATGCTGCTCTGAGCTGTGTAAAAAATCTGGCTTTTATTGCCTGTGGGAATGGAAGGAAGCAGCCTCGACTGGGGGTCAATGGGAGCCTTGCTGCCAAGCTAGTCATGCTGCGGGGACAGGTGGAGCTTGAGAAGAAGCGTACTGCAGGTGGGGGCAGTTTGCCTGTGCGCTCAGCAGCGTGGATGGCCGCGGAGATTGGAGAGTGAGGGAGGACACACCTCTGCCCTGTTAGCGTAGCCAGGCATCTTGGCCCTTCAGAGCATGTGTCAGGTGCACCGTTGTATTACAGTACGTTTGTGCTTCCTCGTGCAGGTGAGATGAGAACGCAGCTGCTGCTATTTTGGGGCTTGGAATATCCTCTCATCTATTTTCTAAATGAGGTGGACAAGAAAACGGAACACGGCCTGTGCTAAATTCAAATCCTAGCATCTGATTTACGAAGCACGTGGCATAACTCCTCCAGTTTGCTCCTCCGAGGGAGCAGAATTTGCTTCTTGGCAAGCACCTCCTGCTGCACCGAGGCAGAGACGGGGCCGTGCGCTCGCTGCGAGTTTCCTCCTTCCTTCCTCCTCGGGACCGGCAGAGGGCAGTAACAGGACAAATGAGGGACCCGACTAATCCGGGGGAACCGTATCCGCCCGGGTGCCTCCAGCCCTCCGATCCAGCGAGGCTGGAAGAAAATGCTGTGTAGTGTGTAATGAAACCAGTGTGGAAGATTAGGAGGGCATGTAAAAAAACAAAGAGGCTAGTTCTTGCAGGTGCTCCAGTAACATGGTCAGACTTTATTCTTCAGAGACCGCTGCGCGGAAACGAGTCCCTTCAGAAAACGTGTAGAAAAACAACCTGTCTCCCCTGTCTGGCTTTACGCGTTTCAAATTCATATGATTTTTAGAGGGAAACCCCACAAGCTTCCTAGACATATATCTTCACTCCCATTTCAAGTGCTTCAGAAACGAAACCTCTGTAGGCCCCGCACCCCGCCGGCTGCTCCCTCGGGTTCCGGCCCCAACCGCCGCGGCGCGGCCCTGCTGTGCGGGGCGGCGCGGACAGGAGTCCGGGCGCTCCGGGGTGCCGGCACCAGCTGCGGCTGCTCGGGGACCAGCCCCGGCTCCCGGCGCCCCGCTCCCAGCCGGCAGGACAGCGGCGTCGGCGGGGAAAAGCGAGCCCTCGGGAGAGGGAAGCGGCGGGTGGTTGTGGAGGCTGCCGTGCCACCTCCTCGGCCGGGGGAGGGCAGGGGCACGAGGGGAAGGAGGCAGCTCGCCCCCCGGCCCGTTCCCACATGGCCGCGAGCGCGGGGGCGGGCGCGCAGCTCCGTGCTGCGGCAGAGGGGGCGGCGCCGCCAGCCGGCCCCGCCGAGCCCGGCCCCAGCCCTGCAACAGGTAGGTCCCGGCCGCACCTGGCCGCCGCGCCCCCCGAGCGCCCGGGCCCCGCGGCCGCGCCGCCGGGTGAGTAGCGCCGGGGGTCGCTGCCCGGTCCGCCCCGCAACCCGAGCCCAGCCCGGGACTGCAGCGCCCGGCCGCGCCGGGACACCGGCGGGGTGATGCTGGCGCGCAGCCGCCTCCCGCCCCGGGATCGGGGTGCACTCGCTGCAGATACGTGTGTGAGTGTGTCGATACATATATGTGTGTGTGTGTGTGTGTGTGTACGTGTATGCTACATCTGTGTATATATGTAGACGTGTGTATGTGCATGCTACATCTGTGTGTATATGTAGACACGTGTATGTGTCTCTATCTACGTGTATACATAGGCACATATATGTATATATGGGTGTGTGTCTGTGTGCATGTATATATATGTCTGTGTGTAGATGTATGTGTAAATGTAGACATGTGCACATACCAGTGTATGTGCGTGACGATAAGGCAGATGACAGACCAAGGAGCAGTGGTCTTGAGTTGCAGCAAGGGAACTTTCGGTTGGGTATTAGGATTTGTTTTCTCGCTAGGAGGGTAGTGAAACACTGGAACAGGCTCTGTGCAGACAGGCGGTGGAAGCTCCATCCCTGGAGACCTCCTCGGTCCCTTCCAGTCTCGTTGTTTATGACTCTATGATTCTGTGTGTCTGTAGATACAGACACACGCATATGTGTATGTGTATATGTGTGTGTGTTCATTTGACCAGTATATAATAATCACATATGAACAAAGCCTTTCCATTTTTAATCTTACATGAGGGAATTGCATATGCACATCCACACCCACATCCCCACAGAGGCTGTAAATCAACAAGAATTTGTGTGAGTTTTATATGTAACATACATATTAAGATGACACATTCCTTGTCCCTTATTTTGTTTTTAAAGATAATTCCCTTTTAAACAGGTCCTACAAACTTGGAACGTAAGTCATTCTCTCTGAAGAGTATCTTCGCAATCAGTTTTCGGGGGAAAAAAAGTGCGTGGATATTAGTAAAGTTCCAACTGAGTGAAAGCTGGCTACTTTGCATGCAGTAGCATATTCCCCTTACTTGGAGGGTGAATTTCTGGCTCTGTCAAGCTTCATGGAAATTTTGCCATTGAAACCAGTGGAGCCAGAATTTTCCCATGGTGAATGTTTGCGCTTTGCAAGGGATGCAGTTTCTGTGTGCTGCTCCTGAAGGGTTCATATGTTGTCATATATCCTAGTATTCTTTCCCTCAGCCAGCTTTGGAAGTGAAAGAACTATGCTTTTTTGTTAATTCCATTAGGGACGAGTGTGCATCAGAGGCATCTGAACAGCTTCAAAAAGTTAGCCCTTACCATTTAAGAGCCTCTGGCCCATGTAGCAGACAGAGCTGATGGAAACTAACAACAAAAATATCATTGTTCCAACATTTATGATTGTATATGTTAAATTTAAAAAGGATAATGAATATATTTTTTGAGTTTTAACATTTGGGTTTCTTCCGTCTTTTTTATTTAAATGTACAGCCTTGCAGTGATTAATGATGTTATATGGGTTTAAGCTATCCCACATAATGTATCTTTATATACACACGAATGCTAATTTTACACTCTCTGTGTGTGTAATTAATTTTTCTAACTGAAATAATTTTTCATTCTACATTCATGTCACCATGTAAACATATCATTACAGATATTTTAAAAAATCATTTATGGCATAGTACAAATGAATGAATTGTGGAATTTGTTTAGTTTATTTTGAAATTACTTTGATCATTTATTTGATGGCGAACTTTTCAGTAAAGAATGCAAGGATTTTAGAAGTCTAGATTAAAGAATCCTTTCAAAATGTGATGATCTGAGTGAATTCTGCAGTATTTATTTTATTTAGTGTGTGAGCTTTAGACTATAATAATAGTCCTTCCGATCTATTATGGTCTGTATAGTCATCACGGATACAGATGAGTGAATATATTACAATGATTTTTTCAGTCTTAATGGTGTATTGTGCCAAGACCTACTCAGCAGCTCATTCATCCAGTACATTAGATAGACTGTGAATTGAAACACTTTAAGACCTCTAAAATACTGATAACATTTTCTATCTGATTTAATGAATATTAACTTATTTTTAAAGCAAAACTTTTTATTACGTGATCCTGCTGTCATTGAAATCAAAAGCCGTTTGGTCATTGTCTTCAGAGTGGGTATGATTTAGCTTTTAGTAATCTGGGACCTGCTAGTGAAAATTAAACATGTGCAGTTATGCAAACCAAATGTGTGTACAATTGCTCTGCCCATACATTTTTTGCTACTAAATGTGCAGATGAGGCAATTGAAAGCAGAAGTATGCAGTTATGCATCTAACTGAACATTTATTACTGAATTTACAAACACTTTTAAATTAATTTTGCATGCATATTTGGCAGATAACTGTGCATGTAATTGTATGTCTAATTACAAAAAGCCTAGTTCTTTATAATTATTTTTAAAATCATTTGTAAGAATTTTGGTGTGCAAGATTAGGTCTAATTGTCCTAACTGGTGCCGATTTATACTGTACAGTTAATGACATATGCATGGACCAGTCTTGCAATGAAATTATATCTTCAGGCTTTTCTGCTCATCTTTGTAGGATCAGGGATTTACACTGGGTCTAATTTTTATTCCTTACAAACCCCTTACATATTTCTTACAGGGGTGGGGCTGAGTGCAATATTTGTTTTGCTCTAACACAGTTTTCTTACAGCTTTGTTCAGGCTGCCTTGAATTTAATGGCTGATTTATTTCAATATGAATTGAATCAAGCTCTCATAAGTTTCTTCAGAGCCGTATTTTTGTTTTTTGAATTTTGATTGTATAACCTTATGTAGAGCCTGTGCTGTTCTGCTGTTACCCTCTTTTGGCCTCCTATGTCCTTGTTACTCGTCTGCCGTGACTTTGATGTTACTGTATATTGGTAGGTGGAGGGAAGTCTTAGGACTGGCACCAGACTTGCTGTCTCCACCAGAGTCACTGGATGACTTATTCAGGTCCTTCTGCCTCTGCACACCCATGTAGGGGTTCCTCCCCTTCATGGGGTTGTCCCTGTGAATGTTTTGAAGGCTTGTCAGAGTTTCAGCTGTTAATGTCTAGGCCCTTTTTCCTTTCTGGCCATGCCTGCCTTGGCCTACTAGTAAGGACTTCAGCTTCTGGGATTTAGGCCCAGCCCCAGTGGCTATCTCTTACCTTTCTAGAGTTCCATTTCCATGAGCCAAGGTCTGCCCCTCAGCTTGGGGTACTCCTCTAGCTCATATGTCAAAACAAATGGGGAGGTTGCACTCCAGCCCTCAGTCTTCAGCCTCCTCCTTCCCTGTAGCCACAGTCTGGTCCTCTGGTTCACAAATCCAAATCAAATCAAAGAATAAACCAAAAGGTACAAGCTGTCTGCTCACAAAGAAATATGAAGCCTTCCACATGCACGCACGCACGCACGCACGCGCACACACACACACACACACACACACACACACACACACTCCTTGTCCCCTTGCCTCCCTGGTAAAGTCCTGGGCTGGGTTTTAACCCCCCTAACCCAGCCTTCTTTTGGTCAACCTGGTGGGCCTGCTGCCTGCCCCCCACCCCCAGCAGCCAGTTACTCATTAATCCACTGCTCTCATCAGGGCCTGGCTCTGCCTACCTGCACGGCTACCGTTAAAATTATCTGCCCTTTCTGACCTCACCGGTGACATAGGGGGGGTTCCCCGTTACAGAGTGTTACTGATGTTAAAATTACATTTTGCATCTAGAACCTGATAAATAAATAGTGCACTATAAATAAAAGTGTTTTTTGCATTACGTATGCGGAGGGCCTGGTTCACCACTGTTACTCCATTTTATGTCAATGGGTGGCCATTGATTTCACACTTATGGATTTGATTCTGTGGTCTAGGAACTTGACGTTATTTATCTTTGTCCCACATTTACAAAGCATGTATTTCAGAAAGAACCGAAATATTCATGTAGGCATTCAAGTTTATCAACTTGTACACAGCTCACATTAGCATTTTTTAAAAACACCTGGGAACAAGCTGGTTAGATCCTATTTATTCCTGTGATACATTTTTTTCAAGGCCTGTTTTAAGTTTCGTGTGCAACCTAAAAAAATATATGGTAACAAGTACCTGTCTAATTAAACAAATGCTGATATTGTATGCAGATTAAAAGAGGTCTGTCACAAGACAATTTAAATTTATTAGGTGTTGAACGACGTTAATTCATTTTTGGAGGGGATATCACTTTATTAATAAGCAGAAGAGCAACATACATTAAGACTTTTCGGGTAAAATAAAAGAAATACACACAAAATAACTCCAAAATAAATTGCATCAAAACTCCTTTTTTGATCAGCTGTCTTTAGTAGGGCTTCATGAGCTACAAATCAGGACAGAATTTGGTCCCTGAAATTTTCACAGGATTTTTAAACCTATATTTATATAGAAACACTTGGCCATATGGGAGGAGCTCTCTCTTTGTGCTTCTTATTTACTAATGTGTATACTACATTAGCCATCAGCTAAGATGATCAGTCTGTTTAATCATTTCATAGCCACATGATGCATCTTGTTTTGATGTTTTTCTGCTCCTTCTATGTGTGTAGAATTCTGTTGCTATCAAAGGTTTCCAGCTCCTTAGGGGACGTAGGAGGCTGGAGCTGGTAGCTGCCATAAGGTTCAGAAGCAGGAAGAATTTTGCTGTAAAAATGATCTTCCTTCATTTTGGTCTCTCAATAGCACACGTAAATTGTAATTGGTGAAAAGACATTCTGAAAAGAATCAAAATTTCTCCATCAGAACCATCAACAGCCAAAACAGAAAAACTTACTTGAAGGGAAAAAAAAAAAGATGACAATTTAGTGATGATGATAAACACTTCTTGTATTTACATAGCTGCCATAAAATACACTGATACCCTCTTACGTACTGAACTGCCCATTTTCCACTTAGAACTTTGCAATAAAAAAAGATTTACTACATTTTGTGTAACTTTTTTCTTTACTATAAGAGGATCCACTGTCATTTTATTGGTTGTTTATATTACAGTAGGGCCCAGACGACCAATGAATTTGTGCCCATTGCAGGAGAATCTGGTCAGTACATACAATAAGAAGCAATCATCCCTTGAAGGGGTGACAATTTGTTGTGTTGTAATACTTAGAATATTTAGTGGTAGCCTTGAATTTCAATCCTACGAGACTCCTACAATATGAATGTAAAGTTTCCAGCCAGTTGCTCCAAACCCTGTTATTCTGAAGTAGATTATTACAGGGGCTAATCCAACTCCTGTTAAATTAAATGGGAATCTGTACTGAATTAACTGGGAGTGGGGTATGGTGCATAGAGTCAGTCATGAACAGTGCCATATTTTCCTCTTTTTCTTTTTTATATGTAGTCACAGAGGCCATTCTGCATTGTATTAAATTTTTCAGGGCTCTCATTCTGCTTTGATCCGTGGTCTGTGCAACTTGCTGTTAATGGAATTACATGGAATATGACTTAAGATAGCATTTGGAGAGGGACAGTTTTTAATCAGTCTCACTGTTGTTTTATTATTATAAGTATGCCTAAATATGTAGAACAGTATCAAAGATGCTGTCTGTTGAACTTTCTGTATTGACCCAATGCCTTACATAGATGTAGAATGGCGTCTTTATAAATTGAATTAACTTGCTGGGCAAAATGGGAAAAACTGTAGGTTAAGTATTTTGAAAACGGGCAATTTGTAAAATGATTTTGGCTTTGTTTGGAAAATGGCATTTTTAAACTGAATTTTATAATCACTATGAAAATAAGGAGGAATACTTGAACTGACTGACAAGTGGAATACATCAAATTTGGAAACCACCTCAGTTTTGGAGCAAAATTGTAGTCTTGAAACCTAAAAGTCTCCTATGCCCTGAATTTTCTTGGAATATTGCATTCAGAGGAGTATTCTTATGATCTTTTATATGCTATAGCTTATAAGGTGTGATTATTGGTACTTATAATAGCCCACGGACAATTTAGAAATTCCCTTTTCTAATTAAACTGAACTTGCATTCTCTAGTTTCATTAGTTAGTCTATATTATATCATTGGAACCTATAAAATTTGCTCATTGGTCATGTTAAAAATATTTGCAGTGTTTTTTCCCCTGAAGAGTGATATATTCCGGTTCTTTTCCATCATAGCACGTTTACTGGATTTTAAAGCTCGTCAGTTGAAATTGCTTTCCTAATACACCATCTTTTGAATAATAAATAATTCATACTGGAATCCTGGCAGGTAATGTCTGTAGTTTGTGTCTTTCCCCATGAAAAACACATTATTGGAATCAGCAGGTCTCTAGTTGGGTGGCAGTATCTGTGAAACACTGACCCTCTAACTGTTTAAGAATTGCATCTTTGCATGTGGGCCCTGCAAGTTTAGATTATGGCATTTCATAAAGCTTTCAGTCACCTAATATGATCTTACATTGGGACAGGCAGAGAAAACTAAATCTTGATCTAAACCATTTAATAGTTCATATGTTCTGAATAGTGGCTTTTCTTTTTTGTTTAAAGGGATCAAGTCAGATTTCCTGCCATAATTAATTGTATTCAATTTAGACGAAATTGTTACAAGTAGTACACATGGGAGTATAGCTATATTCATGATAGTTCTATTATTTGTTGTTTGTTTCTTTTTACATATCAAAAAGGTTTGGACATTTTACATGTGGTATCCTGTTTTTGTGTAGTTATAAGTGTATTTTACTTAGAGGTAGCAAGAAAGCCAAATTATGGTACAGCTTAAACACACGTTTTACATATATTTGCTAATTCTGGAAGAACCAAAGGAATTACCTAGCTTTCACAACAATTTAGAAAGAGTATCACTCTTTAATACGGGATGGGTAGGGGTCTACCTAAATTGCAGGGCAATTACCAATTTTTTAGGGTTGATTCTGCCATAAAGTTCTAATTCTGTGGTCATTTCAGGGAGACTCTGCCCCTTGGGGCTGAATGGCAGAGAGGTCCTGACCCTCAGCATTGATTGGTGGAAAGGCCACAGGAGGGAGAAGGGATGAGGGGGCAGCCACCATTGGCAACACGTAGGGGGTGCACACAAGTGCACGTGCACCCCCTGAGATTGGTGGTGCACCCCTGTAAAAAGTGCTGCAGACACTGCTGGCTGCGCCTACAGGCAGTCGCTGCTCACCACCCCTCCTTCTCACTGCCAACACTGCTGGTGGTGCCTGTGGGTAGTCTCTGATCATTGCTGACCACTGCCGACGCTATTGGCAGTGTCTGTAGGTGGTTGCTGACTGCTGGTCAGCCCTTCTCCTTCCCCGATGCTTGCTGCTGACACGCCCCTGCTACTGACAGCGCTGCCTGCAGGCATTCGCCATGCCCCCCCCAACCTCCAGTGGCATGTGTCGTTCATGGCAGCCACCATCCTGTCTTCTGCCCTTCATGTTGCCTCACCTTACCCTTCTAGCACTGAGGACCAATGGCTTCCACTGGGGAATCAGCATTTTATTTTTATCATTTTTTTTGTTGATTTCACAGATTTTGTGGTTTTCACAAACCCTGTGAAACCACAGATTCAGTAGGTCCTAGTGATGGGTTGTCAGTTAGTTTTGAATAAATGAGTGAGGTTTAGTTAGACTGGATTTGTTTATAAATGTCATAGCCTTGGAAGGGATCTCAAGTCATGTGGTCCAGCCCTGTGCATGAATGCAGGAATGTAACTTCTTAATCATCTCTGCTTCGCCAACCTTTTCTTGAAAACCTCCAATGAAGGAGATTCAACAACTTCCCTGGGCAGTCCATTTCACTGTCTCACTATTCTAATGGCAAGGATTCATAGATTCAATTGTAGGGGTGTGCGAAGCAGGCTGTATTCGATTTGGATTCGGCCCGAATCGGGGACAGTGATTCAGTTAGTTGATTCAGATTATTGTCCCTGATTTGATTCGGCCCAATCCGAATCTGAAGATTTGATGTTGATTCGGAGAATCAGCAATTCAGACATAGACACAGCTTTAAATGTTTTTTCTACATACCTTGAGGTACCAGCGTGGCTTGTGAACCCTGCAATGGTGGGGGTGGACGGAGTGTCCCACAGAAGCATGGGGGGGGGGCCTTCCATGTGCTCTGTGGCAAACCCGAAAGTGGATCGGAAGTACTTCCGGTCCACTTCTGGATCTACCAGGGAGCACTCTAAGGGCCCCCTGCACCTCTCTGGCTTGGTGTTTGGCTGCAGGGGGACCCCAGGTGCCCCACCCCGACCCAGGAGGCACCAGTCGCTGAGCTGGGAGAGTGTGTGAGGGGATACTTACTCATGAGAACTCTCTGGGTCCTACCCTGTAGCCAGTTTCCCACCCACTGAACCATCAAGCAGCTGAGCCCACAATCTTCCACTTTTCCCACAAGGATATCGTGGGATACTAGATTGAAAGCCTTTTGGAACTCTAGGTATATAACATCTACCTCGTCTCCCATGTCCAGGTGGCAAGAGACCTGGTCGTAGAAGGAGATGAGATGGGTAAGACAAGACCTACCTGCAACAAACCCATGCTGGCTGTCGTTCAGAATTTTACCTTTGGTGAGCGTATCGCACGTGGATTCTTTAATGAGCTTTTCCAGGATTATCCCTGGGATAGAGGTTAGGCTGATTGGCCTATAGTTGCCTGGGTCCTCCCTCTTCCCCTTCTCGAAGATGGGCACAATGTTGGCCTTCTTTCAATCCTCAGGGATTTCCCTTGTGTGCCACAAATTCTGAAATAGCTTTGCCAGGGGTTCTGCAATGACCTCAGCCAGCTCTTTTGGCACTCTTGGATGAAGTGCTGACTTATAAATGTCTAGCTTTTCTAGTTGGTATTGCATCTGCTCAGTATCCACAGTGGGGAGGCTGTCATTCCTGGCATGCCCCATATGAGCCTTATCTTTCCCCATGGTCCGGTGAAATATCAAAGCAAAGTGGGCATTCAGGAGTTCAGTTTTGTCCTGAATGTCAGTTACCAGCTGTCCCGAGTTCTTAAGCAGGGGTCCCACACTTCCATTTGTTTTCCTTCTACTGCCTACGTACCTAAAGAAGGACTTCTTATTGTCCTTGACTCCCATGGCTAACCTGAACTCATACTGCACACCCTCCCTTTGTCTCAGAGTGCTAGCTGGGGGATGGGGTCTGGCAACACTCCCACTCCTTGATCCGTGAGTGGGGAAAAGACTGGGATGGAGCAGGCAGGGTGGGGGTTTAAGCCCCTCCCTAATTAGCATATCCAGCTGGGGGCCTGGCCATGCCCCACTTCAGGTCAGCTCCATGGAAGGGAAGGGAGGGCTGATTTAGCACTTCCTGGTTTCTAGCCTGAGCCACTGCAGGTTTGTGCCTGCATTTCTTCAGTCCAGAGGGAATGTCTGTGTGACTGCAAACCAGTTCAACCTAGGCAGGTTAGATTAACCTGCAAAGATTGAATCAATTCAGGCTCAGGCTTTTTGAATGTCTGTCCCTAGCCTAGTTGTACAGCATGCCTTTAAATCTCTTTGTCACTTTTGCTTTCTGCCTCTGGACCCCCTTTAGATTTTCCACATTCTCTACATCCTCCACAGCCAAATAACTTGCTTTTGTCTTAAAATGAGTTATCTTCAGCTTGTATATTCCTTTCATAGAAATACGTATTCATTAATAATGCTGTAAGTTGTTCACAACCAATTAAATAAATGGCATACATGCCTGGGGGAAAGCATACATCATTCTATTCATCTTAATACACCAATGGTGTATTTGGCTGCATTCACCTTTCAAAGGTACTTATGATCCTTAAGGAATTACTAAAGTCAGGAAGTTAATCGTTACCTGTAGGACTGGTGGCCAAGAAGTTAAATAGAGGACAACAGAATTCTGAGCAGTACTTGATAGTAAGAGGGGAAAGATAGGGTGAAGAGGAGAACAGTGGGGAAAGACCACTGCTTTGAAAAGTATCCTTTTCCAGTGAGAGCTACATTGTAAACATTTGAATCCCATATTTCATGCTTATTGTTTTAAATAGGTTTATATAGCATCCAAATAACTTAATTTGTTGCAGACTGCTGCAATGCTTCACAGGAAAAGCACACGGATGATTTGAATAGGAGTATGGTGGTTGTTTTGAAAATGCCAAAATTTTCTTTAGTACGAGTATGTGTCCTTGTCTGTTTCATTATAATTTATTAGCCCTATACAAGAACAAGTAAGAATATGTTTATTTCTTCTTATTCTCTTTTCAGTTGACTGGACATTGAAGCTCTTAAAGGATTTTAAAAGTTGTTTTGTCAACATAAGACAAGCTGCTATGTAATTTTGGCAACTTTCCTTGCTGTTTAAGTATTTTTAACAACATTTAGCTTGTCTGTGCCAGACTACTTAATCCAGTAACATTGTGAGGATGTTTGACTACAACTCTTAAAAACGCTAATCTTTAATTTTTTTAGGCTTATTTTGGTCTTTCCTAGAAATAGGAGGTCTGCAGCTTATTTTTGTAACTTGATAATGGGTAGTCTGTAATGGCGAGCAAATACTAATAGCTTGTGAATTACTTCTTTGAAAAAAAAGGGTTGCACAAGGGGATACAGTAAAGATTTCTGTGTAATAGTTTAGATCTTGCAAAAACTTGCATACAGCAGTAATGCTTACTGAATTATTCTTACTGCTATCGTAGTTGAAGATGCTTTTGACTAAATGTTTCCAGCCCTGGGATTTATAAATCCAGTCATGATCAATAATGTTTTGCACCTATATGTAATCTATTCCCATGTCAACTCTTGTAGTTTTAATTATGAATCATGCAGTATAGTACTTTTTTTTTTAAAGCCCAGCTCCTGGAGTCACATAGAGTACCACTTGAAGTAGCTTAATGCTGTCAGGTTCTTCAGAGCTTAGGTAAGGACTTCACTGGTGGTGTCCTGCTGAAGAACACTGATGGGGGCAGTGAGTGGACGAAGCCAGGATAAAAAGGCTGTTCTCTGAGGGCAGAATTGTAACCCTGTAGCACATGACGCTGACCCCACTCCCTAAGCATCTGAGGATGACTAAGAGGAGACATGGAGCTCCAGTTCTTTAAAAATACCTAGCTGGCTTACTGCCACAGAGGCAGGCAGCGTGAGTGGCACATCCTGTGGCCCCAGCAGCCCCCAGCCTGGCTCCACCGTGCCCAGCACGCAGTGCCCAAGATAGGAGGAGTGGGACACCAGGGAGACAGTTGGTAATGACTGTACCAGCAGCAATGAGGCCTGGAACAGCCAGAATACTGCTCCATGCGAAGCAGCGGGGGGGCTGTTGACGGAAAGAAAGCTGGCAGCCCCCAAAAAGCAGCAATGAGGGCTGGAGCACTGGTGGCAGCACCAGTAGCAGCAACGGAGGCCGGAGCAACCAAGACACACATAGCTGCAGCAGTGATGGGGGCCCCAGGCAGTAGGGCCACTGAGTCAGGATGTCGCAGCACTGGCACTCCATCCTCGAGTCCCCAAGTTTCCTTGGAAGTCCGAGACTGGCTATCTCATGGGTGTTGAACCTACCAAAGACAACGAACTGCAAGTAAGTCGACCACAGAGGCTGTGGAGCCCTGGGTGAGTGTCCTGCAAACTGGCCCAGGCCAGGAGCTGAGTGGCGGTGAGAATAAGTGTACTGCTCAGTGGACTTATTGCTGGGGTGGAATTTGTATGACAAATAGGCTCGTAAAGATACCCCGTGTTAAACCAAAGAGAGCCTAACACTCTTAGTGAGACTTCTTTGTGAAAGACTGATGGCCCTGATTGGCTCATGAGAACCCTCTGGGTTTATTCGGAGTTCTGAAACAATTGAATCATTTTACTCATGAGTGACCCGCTTGAGTGGGGTGGGCAAGTGACAGATATAATTAATTTACTGCTCCCCCAGTAAAGTTTTTTAGTTTAGTTTTATTTATTTTTTTCCCTTTTTTTAAGGAAGTTTCATTTTTAATAGTATTATTATAATTTATTATTACTATTTTTATTATTATAATTTTAATATTGTCACCTGAGAAATCTTACTGTTGTTAATTGGATTTTAGTGTTATTACTTGGATATTTTTTTCTTTTAAATAGCTCCCAGAACAAAAAGACCCTGCGCATCTCCGGTTACTGCAACACCCCCAATAAAACAAAGTACATTTGACCCTTATTTGATAAAAAATCAAATCTTAGAGATGAATGGTCCACAAGCATATATATCATCATCAAACTCATTCAGACCTGGGTGGCAGGATGGCTCTTGAGTTTGATTCTTTATTACATAAGGATCAACCTTTAGGAGAAGGTATACCTGGAACAGAGAGCAACCCTAACTCACAGACAACCAAAAACATCAGTCCTTTTCACATTCACAGACCATGCCCTCTTGACAGCTAAAACAATTCAACAGATCTTTCTTCAAATGGAATTATTATACTCCAAAATAGGAGATCTAGAAGTAATGTTAAGAGGAGCTAAGGATAACTCGAGTGAGCAATGGCACCTTGTTGAGAAAAGAAACCTTACTGGGGGGCGACTGGATAATAGGGATAAAGAGAAGTCCAGATCAGCCAAAGGTTAGGGGGACTAGAGATCAGCCAAAATACACAGATCAGAGTGCCCCCATTTATCAAGGTGGGGCAGGAAATACTATCTTAAACAAGATACTATGGTTATAACAGTATTTCCCCTACCCAACAGTTATATACCCCTTTGGAACACCCCAAGGAGGGTCATACAACATATCGGAACACTACTGTCCATGAACATAGGAAGGAGGGATATTAAAAAAGTAACTCAGTTATATAGTAATACATTGGTTAAGAAATATATGATACAACTACATTCCCCCTCACTAGTGTCCTTGGTCATGAGGAGAAAGAGGGCTCTGATTAACTGGGCAGTTCACCCAACAAGGGTTTTGCTGTCTCTGAAATAGTACCCGTTTGTAACAAATCTCCTACTTTAGGCCCAGTCACAAGAGAGATTGCCAGCGCAGTCCAACCATATGGGAAAAGATAAGGAAAAGTAAGTGGGTTCCCGAAACTGGAGGGTCGACCCAATTAGGTATTAATACAATTAGACAGGAATCTACAAATTTGATTAAACTGGACTCAGCTGATGGACTGGAGGCTGACCTAATGGAGGAAAGGGAGGAATGTCAACATCCTTATTTGGATGAGGAATTATACCTCCTGGCTTCCCTTGAAAGCTTGCCACTTGAAGAAAAAAATAACATCCTGGCTCACTTGAGAACTCTCCAGGAGGATCTAATTAAAATTAACTAGAAAGTCCAGAATGATCCCCAGACCAGCAAAATGAATCAAGATTCGCAAGATAGGAAGGAGGTGAGGGGAAAACCAGATCATTTCTTGGTACAGGCCCCTCTTATCCAACCTGAAGAGCTAGTTATTAAGAGGCCCCTTGTAATTACCCCTTGTGAGAGTAACATTGATGATGTTACTCCCAATTAATTTCCAGGAGCATAATAGAAAGGATAATGTTTCCCCACTACCCGGTGACAGAAAATTTACCAGCAGTTTGGAGAAATTAGACACATCCCTAGGAATGGAAATGGGAGGTCTGGGAAAGGGACTTGCTGAGAATGAGGACTAGAGATCCCTATTCTCCTCTGGCAAGTTACCTTGAATAACTTAAGATATCCCCTTCTGTCCAAATTTACTTCACTTGAATTTGAGAGGGAGAGAAGAGGTTGTGGCGTTCTCATTGGAATTAGAAGTGAATATAATAAATCAAGATGCAAAACATCAGGGACAGTTTAAAACTATAGATGGCTCCCAGGGCTCAGCATTCATAGACTGTAACCCCTCCTGGGAAACAGAGCACAAGGATAGGAACAATTACTAGCAGGAATATAGGGATCTGGACCCATGAATTGGGAGATATTAATGAAGCTCAGCCCACGAAAAAAGACATCCCAAGTCTGCAGCAAAGATGGAAAGATGGATAAAGAGCAAAAGGTTGAGGATAGCTTACTTACACTGACTCATGATAAAAGGAAAAAGATAGTGTCAGGAGGTAGGACAGCAAGCAGGGTAAATTGCCCCGAACTGGCTCTGGTTATAGAGTCAGCTTTTCTGGCCAATGGCCTAACTACCCCCAGTTGGCTACAGCTGCCTGCATAGGCATAACTGCCTGCTTATATGCAGCAGCCCTGCAGGCTGCTCAACTGGACAGATGCCTTCTTTTCTAGCTTTTAGCTTGTGACTACTTGTAATATCTTGGTTTCTTTCTTTAGTCCTAGTTTTCCAGCCCCTGGGTCCTGCCTGTTTGTTCTGAATGTCTGCATCCTAGGTCCTACTTGTTTGTTCCTGGTATCCTGGTCTCCGTTCCAGGTTCATTCTTGCTCCTGGTTTTTATCTGTTGACTTGATTTCTGCCCACGGACTCTTTTTTCACTGCCTTGCCCCATGTCCTTTCCCAGACCAGGCTACTAGATTTCTGCCTCCTGCTCCTATTCCTCCTGGCTTTTTTCTACCCAGGGTGACTGTCTGCATCCTGGTCTCTTGCAGACTCCCTCTTTCTGACCTGCAGTTTAAATGAAAGGAGTGAAAAACCACACAAACCACTAATGCCTCAGCCTCCATGTCAAATGATGATACCAAATATATATTTTTCTAGGTAGTTTTTAAACTCCTACTGAATTACTTGGGACCATTTGGGCTAAGAGCATGCTCAGAAAGGCAGCTACTGGCAAATGCCCAAAACTTTTTAAACTAATGAGCTCAAGATGATTAGTACAGTTTTTGATTCTTTTTACTTTATGCACCAAATTGGTTTAATTGCAAAGGATGCAGGGGTACTTGCATATAATCTATTTTCACTCAAACTATAAAGTGCATGAATATGAGACTTTTAGGGGTATATTTGGCAGTCAAAATAATCCTTAATAATTAAAGCGTTGAAGGACAGGACACAAATCACTGACTTCAAGGGATGCAAATTTTACTATTGAAATCAGTGACAGCTAGATCAACATCATGATCTTTTGCTTCTATGAGTAATGTGCTTCTACCATTGTGCAAATTCTACCTCTGTTTCTGAATAAGGTTTTTTTATTTTAGCAAGTTCTCATCTCTGATCAGCTTTGATCTTGTTAAGTATTAGAAGCAGTTGTGGATTCCTGTGAAAACATTTCAGTTTTCTTTGTGCTTCTATTCATGAAAAACACCACTCTAATTGCAAAGCATGTTGTACAAATGTGTTTTTAATGATCTGTGCTGAAGTGTAGCTACTTTAAATAATGGTGTTACATAGGTGATCAGAAGTAGCACTATTCTGTGTGTGTCCAAGGCATGAAGCAGCAAAATCCTAAGGTTTTTTCAAGAAGCTTGTTACCCTCAAAAATAAAGACAAATTTGACCCCCAAATTATCTTTAGACAGCTCCTTACTCATCATCATATTGGCATTAGGGCACCTAAGCCCCTAACACAGGATTCTGGATTCTGTGGTGTGGGGCACCTAAGGGTGTTTACAGATGTGCTCCCGGGAGGGGGGGGGGGCGGTGCGGGGGGGAGAGGTATGCTTTAATTAGAGTGGCTTTGAGAGCCACTCTAATTAAAGTGCCTAGAATGTCAATTGTATCAATGTCCCCATGCTGAAAAATGATGGTGGGGGTGCTTTAACTAAAGCTTGTTGAATGAGCTTTAATTCAAACCCCCCCGCTGCCATTTTTCAGTGCGGAGACACTGATACATGTGACACTGGACTCTTCTGGAGCATGGGAATTATCACACTCTAGTAGGCTTGATTAATAGAGTCTGCTCTGACACATCGTAATTATGGCATGTCAGAGCAGCCTCTCTGCATGTGTATAGGCACCCTAAAAGTCAGGGACTGCAGTCCAACTAGTCACCTGATTGGGACTCAGAATTGAACTGTAAAAAGTGATCTAGGATGCCCTGGTTTATTTAGCCACAACCTAAGTGGGTCTTTGACTGCAGGACCTCTGTGTGCCTAGGTTTAGATGCCTGCGTAAAAATACTCTGGTCTGAGCAGCTAGGTATCTAACTTCTTTCTGAACTTAGTTACAGTTCAGCTTTGTATTTAAACTCCACCAAAATTCCTGAAGTCCAATGTGTTGAGTATGTGTGAAGCTCAGGGAGGGGATTTTGGGGTACAAGTCCCTGTTCCCACAGCTGTTTTCCTCTTATTAGGTGACAGTTTAGTGTAAAATATAAAAACAGTCTTCAGAATAGCAGCTATCTCGATTCCCATGTGAACACTTTGGCTTCTAGACTACTGAGTCAGCTGTTCTCTAACTTGCTTTCCTTTTGGTTCCATGACTCTTGCCAAATCAGGTACCTACCCTCAAAAGAGGACTTTGTGCCATAGGCACCTCAAGATCCAGTGTGGTGTCCTGACTTGGATGCTTAAACAGCAAGGGACTGGTGGGAGTTTAGACTCATGCCCTGTGTTTAGAGCTAGATGTTTCTACTGGCTAGCTCTACACAGTTCCCTGCTCAGTAATTGGAGAGCCCTGAAGTTTGCTGCGGCCTGGCATGGCACTTACTTTTCTCCACAGCTTCTGTGGTGGCTGAGAAACAAGGTGTGTAATGGTGCTGGGTCATAGGGAGTATTAAGGTTCCCCATGACCTCCAGTATAGCTCCTCTTGACTCTCCATACAGGTCTGCCCCACGTAGCTGTCAGCCTGCCCACACAGGGGAGCTGTCAATTAAGACCTGCCATGCAGCTGGCATTAGGCCACAAAGCAGGGTTCCTGTGCCATATGTTCAATTTAAAGTAAAATGGAAACGAGCCCCAAAAATGTTACATATAATTTGTGAAATATTTTTGTGGCTGGTTTTCTGTTTTTTGTACTATTAATTCCCTGAACATGAGGCAAGGTTACTATTTATGTGATGATTAATAGTGTAATGTCTGCTAGGAGCCTCCATCCCTTATTTTATTAGGTACTTATACACATGCTCCAACAAGGTCTAATTAGAACATTTTGGAGCAGGCCTGATTAACCGAGTCTGCTTTGTGTTATAATTAGAACGTTCTAGTATCACTGCAGCATCACATGTATAAGCTACTGCAGGTTTAAAAATGGTTGCTGGGGCATGTTAACTAAAGCTCATTTAATGAAAGCTCATTTAATGAGCTTTAGTTAAAGTGTCCCATGGGGCCATTTTAAAATGTGTAGGGGCTTAGCACGTGACACAGCAGCATTATATTTAAAGTGGCTCTCTGGGAACCTGATTAAAATGCCTCTTCCCCCCCAGCATGTGTGTATGCACCAATTGCCCTTAATTTGATGCACATATTCTTGCTGCGGTTAGGCACTTGCAAAAGTATTTTGTTGGATTAAAGCTTTATAGCATCATACTTTTATCAGGTGGAAGGATGAGCATTTGATTAAACCACAGGGCTGAGTCAGGAGACCTGAAACTCTTTCCTCTCCATTGCTTGCAATGAGTTCAGTGCTGCAGCCTGTATGTTGTAGTTTGACAGCTAGATTTGACAGTGCTTTGCTTCTCCCAGGACTGAGCCCCAGAGGTCTGTGGACACAGGTGACTGGGCTTGAACAGCCTTGGGCTCAACTACATAATTTCTCTTCCTGCGAAGTGAGTAATAATTCCGTTCCACCATCTTTTATAAAAATGTATTGTAGTTACAATATATCTTCTAAACTTCCTTAATATTTTCTATATTTGGGAAATGATTCACTAATCAAAAAAACCTTGTAGTCCAGATTTCAGTGGGTGGCTTGTTGTATCCCATTATTTCAAGGTCTTTGTGTCTGTCCTTGAGTACAATATTATAATGTTGTGCACTGTCTTGCAGTAGACTTTAGATATGTGCAAGTAGTGTCACAAGTTGCTAATAAGATAAGATAGTAATTGTATCTTGAATCAGATGCTCTCATTTTTATTAACCTCAAGGCAATATTTTAGATAAAGTGCTGTTTTGTTCCTAATTTAGAGCAGGAAACTCATTATGGCTTCATTTACTATTATTGCTGAAACTGGCAGAGAATCAAAAATGTAACTTTAGTTGATATGACATCACATAGCTGTATGTCTTGAGGCTTTATAGACACTGACACCTCTTAATTAATATAACATAAAATAAATATCCATTTGATGTTAGGGAATATCAATGTTTACTTAAAATGTATACTGGAGGATCAGATGGCACAACATAAAATGGTTCGTATCTATTAACATTTTTTTTGGTGGTCTTCTAAATCTGTGGATAAAGGGTATTATTTAAGGAGCCTACAGATTTATCTGCATTTGAAAATTTTCCCATTTTAACTATATTGGTACTGTTAAATTGGCTACACCATCTTAATATAGATGCAGTTATGCTGATGTAAAAGTGTTTACTTTGGTATAGGTTATGCTGGTTTGGGGACCTGACATAATTTACAGTGCTATGTGCAGTTTTATACCAGTATAACTTTTTGCATGCTAGTGAGCAGTTTTACTGCAATTTTACTGGCACAGCTTTGTCAGTAAAATATTGCATCCGTAATATTATTACACAGGTAAAGGTTTGAAATGCAGACCAAGTCTACGTCTAATTATCAACAGTGACTTAGGATCTGCAGAGAGATAATCAGTGTCACAGCCTTTAGCTTTTAGGTGTCTGGTCTCTGCAGTAGAATCCAAAGCCCTGAGTTATATTCCTTATCCCAATCTGGGGCAGAGTTTGGTGGCTCAGAACAGATCTGTGGTTAGAGTTTATGCTTTGAAAGTGGGAAACCCAGGGCACAAACAGAAATTATGTTTGTTGCATGATGGGCTCCTTGAAAGTGCTCTACAGCCATGCCTTGACAGAAATGTACAGCTGCAGAGTGCTTTAAAAGTGCCCAATTTCAGGAAAAATTTACTCTTATTTAATGAGGGTTCAGATGAAAGCGCTCCAAAGTAGAGCGCCTTCATTAAATTCTGTTTGTCCCTGCCCAGGAGCAGGGCTGGGTTACATCAACCCAGCACCACCCCAGTGCTGTCTCAGGATGCGGGGGGGGGGGGGGGGACAGGGATGGGAAGGGATGGGAGGAAACTCCATGTGCACCTGTGTGGAGGGTGGAACAGGTGGGTTGGAGTCTCCCCCCATGATCCATCCTTTTGACAACTACAGCGCAGGGCTGCCTGGCTGGCTTTTTGCCATCCTGGGAACTGGGGCTGGGGGGAAAAAGGAGCCCCCACTGTGTGGATGTGCCCTCTCCCCAGACCCCAGCTAGCAAGCTGTAGGGGAGGACCCTTGCAGCAAGAGGGGGCTACTTCCTCCCCCGACCAGCCCTAGTTGTGGTGTGGTGAAAACCTGGCTGGGCGGCCCGTGCTGTAGCTGTCAAGCGGCTGGGGTGTTGAGGAGAAGGGAGTTCCCCTGCCATGAGGGTCCCCCCTAGCTTGTCGGCTGGGTTTGGGGGGAGGGCTGGGCCAAGTCCAAGTGGCAGCGGGGCTCCCTTCCCATGACTATACCAGCCTTTTGACAGCTGTAGGCAAAAACCTAGCCAGACAGCTTTTGGCATGCCAAGAACTGGGGTGGTGGTGGTAGTGGTGGTGGGGGGCAGCGAGGGAGGGGATGGGAGCCTCCTTGCTGCACGGATCTAGCCTGGTCCTCCCCAAGACCTCAGCCAATAAGTTGTGGGAGGAGGGAGCTCATGGCGGAGGGGGCTCCCTTCCCCCCTGGCCCCAGTTCCTGGTGTGCCAAGAAGCTGGCTGGTCAGCCCTGCACTGCAGCTTCTGGCGGCCATTGTCAGGAGCCTCAGGCAGAGGCGAGGGGAAAGGGAGCCTCCCCCGCCACATGGACCTGGCTCGGCCCTCTCCAGACTTCAGCTAGCAAGATGTGGCTCCCTTCCCCCCACAGCTTCTTGAGATCTGCAGCATGGGGCTGCCCAGCTGGCTTTTCACTGCTCCAGGAAATGTGGTAAGGATTGGGGGGAAATGGAGCCTCTCTGCTACATGGACCCAGCTCCACCAAGACCCACACCTGCAAGTTTGCAGGGTGAGGGAGGGGGGCATCCGTGTGGCAGAGAGGCTATGTTTCCCCACCCCCATGCCCAGCTGTGCAAGGAGGAGATGACAGCCTACTGTCTCCTCTCTGTGACAGTGTGGGGGTGGGGCTGGGCCAGTGCTCGCTGGGAGCAGACAAGCACTAGCTGAGGCTAGCAAACTACTCAGTGAGGGGCCCTTGGGATGGTGGTAGAATGAGGCCTATATTGAAGTGCGATGGATTTGGTACAGACGCTCAAAAAAGCTGTTTAACCTAAGGACTTTAGTTTAATCCGATGTCTATTAAGGGTTAATGTAAAGTGAGATCCTCATTTTTAAAGCACTTTAAGTGCCATGAATGTTTGTTCTCTTGTGGCTTTAAGCACTTTCTGCATGCTTAATGTGCGTTAAGTGCAACATCTGTACCTTGCCTTTGATGTCTAAGGCCCCTCCTACATGTTACAAATATGCAGTTAACTGGTTGATCACTCAGTAAATTTAGACCAGCCACACATGCAAAGTAATCATCATACCATAAACATGACTATGCAGCTATGAAAAGAGACAACCAGCTACAAAGTTAGTACCTGAAAATGTGTAACAACTCTATAGCTGGTTTCCATCCAGCTTTAATTTGAACGTGTAGCAGGGTGTTGAGTGTTTTTGTTGATACAGTCCTTTGCTCAAAGTCCTCAAAAACATTTTAAATTTTCTAAGCGACTAAGTAATTTCTAAAATCCCCTCCTAGACACTATGCAATTGTGCCTGAGGGTCTGAGTTGTAAAATATTGCCTTTTTAATGATTTATTTTTTGCCTGCTTGATTCAGAGTTATTATAACATTTAATACATGAAGTTTACATATGTTCCCATTTAGCTTTTTTAGTAAATAAGTGGCTGGACCAGAGATAGGAAAATGCTGCACTGGCAGATAAGAATATTTGCAAGCTTAGTCTGAGAGATAGCCAGTACTGTAGCCATAAATTTGCCCCTTTTTAGTTCAAAGAATGCAAAGTAGTATCTTTATAAACTATCAAAAGACACATTTCAAGTGAAAAATTCTCTTTAATAGTAGCAGCTAAAGTAGGGATGTAAAATCTTGATTTTACAGATGATTACTTTTGTATTTATTTATTTATTCAATTTATAAATTGTTTCCAGACAAAGCGTCAGGGTGGCTTGCAGAAGAGAGCAAAATAACTTATGAAACAAGTGAACCAGAGAATAGAACAGGAGCAACAAAATAACTTATAAAAGTCCATAGAGTATTAAAATAATGTAAAGACCAGGCTTCCCCTCAAAAACCAGTACCCTAGCTTAGCCCTGCCTGCCAAATGCCTGCTCATATGGGAAGGTTTTTCAGCACTTCCAGAAAGTGTCCAGGCTCAGGCTCTGGCCGGCCTCAAGGAGGAGGAAATTCCTGAGCTAAGGGGCGACTACTGACAATGATCTCCCTCATGTCTTTACCAACCAGATTTGGCAGTAGGTGGTACTACAAGAGGTTGCTCTGGGCTGAGATTAGGATTGCAAAATGGTTCAGGGGAAGTCAAATTTATTTGGCTTCTCCTATTTTAATTTTCTTCAATACCTGAAGGGGAGGGGGAGAATAATGGGAAGAGTTTAATTTGCAGAGCGGTGGCATTATGGGGCTTAGGTGTCCCTTCATTTGAGAAGATGCCACTACCTCTGGGCCAAATTCTGTAAGTTAGGAACCTTCCCACCCTTCTGTTTAATTCCTTACTCATCTGCATTTTATACTGAACAACTGTTTGCATCTATTGTTCTCCTATTTGCTTCAAAGCAAGCTATTTTAAATGGAATGACCGGTGAAGGCCTCTTCTGGATAAACCACCTTAAGGGCATGCTTTTTTCCCCTCCTCCATCTTGTAAACAATGCTGTAGTAGGAAAAGCAGGTATGTGATCAGTGACTGAAACAGCTGCATTGAAACCTACCCTCTAATTAATTCCTGATACTTTTAACACTGCTGTCTAACTTAGTAAGGAGTTCAAAGAGATAAGGTTCCCCTCATCCTCAAGCACTGTAACTATATAGCTTAGCCTACCACATCTTTGCAGCTATGTACTTCTTTTGTTTAAACTGAAGGCAAATCCAGAGCCAGACACATTGTGTGCGCTTTGGGAGTGAAATTACAGAGGGACCACACAACTTTCTATGCACCACTCAAGCACGACTTAAAAGTATGGTTCTGCTCCGAAAGTGTAAAAAGGATACCTTCCTTAACAGATCTGCTTGTGCACAATCTGATTCAGAGGGGGTATGCTGATATCCTTTCATTTCTGTTAGCATTGCACCCTTAGGACTTCCTTGGAGAGTAAGCATGAGCATAACATTTTCTGGGCTCATGCATCACCAAGAGAATGGAATCCTAAGACTGATTTTTCTCCTCTGTAAAGGATGCAGCAGAGCTGCTGTTTTTGTGGACCAGTCCTGCTCCCATTGAAGCCAAGAGCATGTCCCTCCTTGAGACTTAAGGAATGCTGGATCCGGCATTAGGTGTTTTATGGAACTTTCATGTTCTGTTTCTCACATCTTCTCTTCGTAAGTGGAGACCTACTGAATGTGGGGCAGCTGCCTCCCAATTTTGCGGTCCAAGCATGGTGCCAGTCACCATCTGTCAATCTCTGGGGAGGGGAACTTCTGGGGCCCCTTATCCAGTCAGGGGCCCCTTGTCCATTACTGTGCTTCTCCAAGCTCTGCCGCAAAAATCTCCCTCCCTCCCTCCCCCAGTGCTTCAGGATGCCAGGGCTTCCTGCTGTTTTCCATTTGCAGCTTCCTTTTTTTTTTCCTGCTCACTTGCTGGTTTCACACTTTTTTGTAGGGAGTGGGCTTTCGTGCATGGACCAAGCGATTTCATGGCTACTGCGAAGATCATGAAATCATGAATTTGGTAGGTCCCTAGTCATAAGGTTAAATTAATTTTAAAGTGTACAATTTTATTTCAAGTTATCTAGCAAACATGGGGCCTGATCCTACAAAGTGTATGAGCAAGACATGAAGGCTAGGGACAAACATTCAAAAAGCCAGAGCCTGAATTGATTCAGTCTTTACAGGTTAGTCTAACCTGCCTTGGTTGAACTGACTTGCAAGTGTACAGACGTTCCCTCTGCACTGAGGAAATGCAGGCACATGCAGTTGCTCAGGCCAGGTGCTGCGGGGTGCTAGACCATTCCCTTGGCTGCAGGGAAGCTGTGCTGGAGGTGTGTGACCAACCCAGGCAGTAGCCTGGGCTGAACTACCCAGGGAGGGGTTTAATCCCCCCCTCCCTGTCCCACCAACATGGACCTGGGACAAGGTCCTCTGGGTGGTCTGCTGGGCACTCCCCCCTTGCAGATCTAGCAGCGGGGCTGGGAGTGGCCAAACATTGGCTGGAATGGCTCCTGAGGCAGAAGGGGCAGGGAGTGGGGTTATTCCTCCCTCTGCCCCTGGAGGACCACATCTGGGATCTGCTTGCCCTGACTGCTGCCACTGCCACTCACCCCTGCTTGGGGCAAGCAGCGGAAAAAGACCTCACTGCCAGACACTGGACACTGGAGGGAGGGGGCTTATTCCTCTGCTTGCCCAGGGCACAGAGTGAGCAGCCATGGTGGTTGGGGTAGACAGACCCCATTGCAGTTCCCCAGGGGCAGAGGAGGGGATAACCCCCCTCCCTACCCCCTCTATCTCAGGGGACATGGTGGCCACTGTTTGGACACACCCAGCCCTGCCACTGCAGCAGTGAGTGGGGAGCGCCTGGCAGACCCTGGCTTGGGTCCATGCTGGAGGGACAAGGAGGGGGAAATTAAACCCCTCTCTGGCCAGTTCAGCTCAGGCTACTGCTGGGGTGGGCCATGTCCCTGCCACTGAAGCAGCCAGTGGAGAAGTGCAGGTACGTCCTGGTGGGACAAGGGAAAGAGGGGGAAATAAACTTCTTCTCTGCTCCTTTCCAGGGCCAGCATCTGGCCAACCCCCTGCCCCTGGCTCTCCCTGCTCCAGCTTGGGAGCGGTGGGGGGGGGCCAGCCCTGTTGTGTTGGAGCAGAGAGCCCAGCCCAGAGAGCATGCTGGGGGACTCTGGTTTAACTTAAACCAGGAAGGGGTCTGGGACAGACATTGTATAAACCGGTATGAGCTCAATCAGTTAAATCTGATACCACATACAACCAGGTTTATTTCAAACCAGTTTTGGCCATTTTGAAACTGGTTTATGTGCACTGAACTTATGTTCTATTACAGGTTTAAACCAGTTTCTGATCACTTAAACCACTTCATCTGTAATATCTGTCCCTAGCCAAATAGTTCACTGCTAATAATGGGACTACGTAGAATCATAGAAGTCGGGTCAGAAGGGACCTTGTAGATCTTCAAGTCCAACCCCCTGCCTGGACAGGAGAAAAACTGGGCTCAAATGAGTCCAGCCAGGTAGGCATCAAGCCTCTTCTTAAAGACCCCCAGGGTAGGAGTCAGCACCACTTCCCTAGGAAGTTGGTTCCAGCTCCTAGCCACCCTAACTGTGAAATAGTTCTTACGGATGTCTAATCTAAACCTACTCTCCAACAACTTATGGCCGTTATTTCTTGTTATGCCAGGGGGTGCTAGGGGAAAGAAGGTCTCTCCCAAACCCTTTTGGTCCCCCCTAGTGAGTTTATAGATGGTCACCAGGTCCCCCCTCAGCCTTCTCTTGTGAAGGCTGAACAGGTTCAGGTCCCATAGTCTCTCATTGTAGGGTCTGCCCTGTTGTCCTGAGTCATGCGGGTGGCCTCCTCTGGACCCTCTCAATGTTGTCCACATCCCTCCTGAAGTGTGGCGCACAGAACTGGACACAGTACTCCAGCTGTGGCCTGACCAGTGTCACATAGAGGGGGAGGATCACCTCCTTGGTCCCACTTGAGATGCACCTGTAGATGCACGAAAAGGTCCGGCTAGCCCTGACAACCGTGACCTCGCATTGTCGGCCCATGTTCATCTTGGAGTCAGTAATGACTCCAAGATCCCTTTCTGCCTCTGTGCTCTCAAGAAGGGAGTTTCCCATCTTATAAGTGTGCTGCTGGTTACTACTGCCCAAGTGCAGCACCCTGCACTTGTCAGTATTGAAACGCATCCTGTTTTTGCTAGCCCACCCCTGTAACCTATCCATGTCTTGCTGCAGTCTTTTCCTCCCTACTAGCGGGCTCACCTCACCCCAAATTTTGGTATCTTCCGCAAATTTAAACAGGTTGCTTTTCACCCCATCGTCCAAATCACTGATAAAGAAATTGAACAGCGCGGGCTCAAGGACCGAGCCCTGAGGGTCTCCGCTGCTCACTTCCCCCCAGGTTGAATATGACCCGTCCACCACCACCCTCTGAGTACGACCCTTCAGCCAATCTGCAATCCATCTGACTGTGCAGGCATCAATGCCATAGTTGCCTAGTTTTTTAATGAGGATGGAGTGGGAGACGGTGTCAAAGGCCTTGCTGAAATCCAGAAAGACTACGTCCACAGCGACACCTGCATCCAATGCTTTTGTGACCTGATCATAAAAGGCAATCAGGTTGGTCTGACATGACCTGCCCCTAATGAAACCATGCTGATTGCCCTTGAGCATCATCTCTGAAGCTGGCCCATCGCAGATGTGCTCCTTGATGATCTTCTCAAAGAGCTTCCCTAGGATTGAGGTAAGACTTACAGGCCTATAGTTGCCTGGGTCCTCCCTCCTTCCTTTTTTAAAGATGGGGACCACGTTGGCTATCTTCCAATCATCTGGCACCTGGTCCGAGCATCACGAGCACTCGTAAAGCCATGCCAAGGGCCCTGCAATAACCCCTGCTAGCTCCCTCAGCATCCGGGGTGGAGAGCATCTGGACCCGCTGATTTGAACACGTCCAGCCCCTCCAGAAGCTCTCTAACCCGGTCCTCCTCAGCCTGAGGTCTGGAGGCGTTCCCCTTGAGTCTGTCTTGCATCATGGTGGGGAAGTCCTGGTCCCTGCCCAAGAAAATGGAGGTGAAGAATTGGTTAAAGAGGTCTGTTTTCTCCTCTGGAGCAACCACCAGATTGCCCAGAGGATCTTGCAGGGGCCCCACATTACCCGGTGCCGCCTTCATCCTCCCTATATATTTGAAAAAGGACTTCTTATTATCTTTGATCTTGGACGCTAGTCCTAGCTCTATGTCCGCCTTAGCTTTCTTGACAGCCCCACTACAGGCCTGAGCAGTGGAGGTATACTCCTCTTTGGAGATAGCACCCCCCTTCCACCAGGTGTACGCCACCTTTTTGGCAATCAGGCATTGTGACTCTAACTCACTAGCAGGAGTAGATATTGGCCTGAGACGATGTAGTTTTTCTGCTTGGAGAAGGATTTTTTAACTTCAGGGCCTGTACCTGCCCAGGTCTAGTAAGTGTTTTATTACTTACTTCAATGAGATGGGAAATCTTGGTTTAACTGAAGTCAGTGAAAAACTCTCAATGACTTTGGTGGCATCAGGATTCCATTCTGAATCATTGGACTAAGGCCCTAAACAAAAGTAGATAAAAATTAGCAAGCAACTTTATTTTATTTATTGTCCCAGCATATTAAGTAGAATGGGTTCTAGCTTTTGAACAGTTCTTTACTGGAGACAGAGCTAACTAATAAAGAAAGCTGAGGTAAAGTAGAATTAAGAAGCCGATACTGAGATTAAATTCTTAAAAAGAGGGGGCGGGGAATAGGGGAAGGATGTTAAAAATAAAATTACTCAGAAATTACTTGGAGTTGGAGACAAGAAGAGGTGAATTTTGCATTAACATGCAACCTCTTTCCATAGTAAGACTAAAACAAAACAAAAACTGAATGCTTTTAGGAAAACAATCAGTGTTTTGCAAGCAAAAGACCTACAACAACTAAATGTTTCCTGTCCTTTAGCCATATGTTGCAGTTGGGCTGGGTGATACTATCTGAACTGTAGAGGGTGAACAGTGTTGAACAAACAGAGCATTGGGATTCAGCTGTGAAACATACTGCTTATCCCTTTAGGCTTGGGCACTGGAAATGGCTTCAGTTCTGAACAAACAGTCTGAGATTTGGTGCACTGAGTGTAGAAGTACTGTGGACACCTGACCCCCTGCCAGCCAGGGCTGCTCCTACCTGGCTCAACATGTTGCAGTCCCAGGTGCATGTTCAAACATGGTGCGAGGGAGCAATAAACTCGGGTGTGATATATGCTGGAGTTTATTGCATCACATTAATATGCATGTGTAGCACTTTATTTAAAGCCTGAATAGCATTCATTTGCCTGTGGACAACAAATCAGTTTAGTATAAGGCTATTTCAGAGTTCCGGGTGAGACTTAATGACTTCTTTGCCATTTCTTACTATGTGATACTAATACTTAGCACAATATATCAACCGAACTTTGTTCTAGCCTTCACAACATCCCTGTTAATTGGTAAGAACCCCATTTTGCTGTTGGAAATATTAAGGCTTAGAGTCAAAGCAGTTTCCTCAAGCTACTTCTGAATTAGTGATAGAACCATGATAAGAATGCAGGGGCTTCTGGTTTAGTCCATGGTACAGGCCTTGCTTCTCTCAGTAAGGGGTTGGCTCTAGCTTCTTGCCTTGTAGTGGGGACTAGATCTCCAAAAAGACCCAAGTGGCTAAGTCCCCTCTAAATACAGAATTGTGGTCTTTGGGCCTTGTACTCATTCTGAATGGCACACTACAGAAAAATAATAGAGCACTTTTTGTTGCAAAGAAGCTGGCTGAGAATCTCTGTACTACAGGCTTCTAGCCATAATATGTCTGTCACTGATATGTCTGTCAGGGTCAGACTGTAAGTCTCTTGTATCAATGTATGGCAGGAGTAGGATACAAATAAATTAGGCCCAAATTCTTCAGGCCTCATCTGGGCCATAATTAGGTCCCTCATCATCTTGTATAAATGAAAGGGTCTCTGTTAGCAGAGGAACATGGTGCACAAGAAAAGTCGTAGGACATTTTTACATGTGCTCTGGGATGTGGCACCTGATGCTTTAATTAGCGCACTAATTAAAAGCATGCACATGTCATGTGTATCAGCGTCCCTGCACGTCCTTGCACTGAAAAAATGGCAGCAGGGGGCTTTGAATAAAAGGTCAGCACCGCCATTTTTTCTGCATGGGGACGCAGGGGGTGTTGATACATGTGTGGAAGGCTGCCGGAGCATGCCAATTTCCATGTTCCAGCAGATTTCCTGCATGTTGGAGCAGGCTCCCCGTATGTCTGTAGGAGCCCTTAGAGTTGGTTTTGTTTTGTTTTGTAATAAATGCTTATGGCCATGTGTAGATAAAAAGAAGGGCATGTGTGCATGACACTTTAAAGCGAGTTAAGTGCTTTACACCACTTCAGTGGTGTTGGTGTTTGCATGTGTCAGTGGTGTATTGCACAGTAATTCCAGCCACCATACTAAATTTGGCAGCGTAATGCGCCTTAAATGACTTGAAGCACAGCAAACTAAAACTCCGCAGAAGAGTTTTAGCAAACTCTTCTGCGGAGTTTTAGTCTGCTGACATTCAGCCGCAGAGCCCCTGTTTTATCTACACATGCTCTATGTGCCTTATACTGAAACTGAATTGCCTTAGCCAGCGAGCGCACAAGGATGCCATATGGTTACTGACCTAGAGCTGTCATGGAAATCCCTGAAATTTAATAGGGTGCTTCATTTGCATAATGGCCACATGGTTAGTTCTTAAATTACACTTCTTTCAAATTGCTTTGCTATGATTGGCTTCTCCTAAGACCTACCACACACATTTTTAAAAACTTAATTGTACGTATTTTTAAAAGTCCTGTTCCCACTACTACATCAACTTTCTGTGCAAGTAGGGAATGGTAAAATGTTTAGTCCCTTCTGCTTTTAAATAACTTTGGATAAAAATGACTCTGGAAAAAGGGAAACTATAAAGAACTGCAGGAGCACAAAGGAAAAGCAGTAGACGTTTGCAGAGTCTTATGATACATTTTGCTGGGTGAATAAGAATTAATTCCTTGGCCAGACGGCAGTACAATCTGAAGTGCTTTTCAGTGATAACCCAGGTTGCAGAGCCAAGTCCTAAATTAAAACGAAAATAGCAGGTGGGGATAATGCAGTGAGGGAATGAAAAAAAGAGAGAGAGCATGCTGAAGTTGTGCTGAGGTTGAGGCTGGAGAGAAAAGGTTGTGCTGTCCTTTTGTACCTAAATTTAATACATTTTAGCAATAATATTTGCCCTCGGATTTCTGTCCCAGATATTTATTTTCAGCAGTTGCATTTGCTGTGTCACTAGTTTTTAACCAGAACTGTTTTTTTCTTCTTAACACCTGTTGGCAAGATATGGTCCTTCAGCAGGACTCATGTTCAGCTATTTGTATAGCATTGCATTTTCTTTGGCTCAGAATGTTGAAGTCTCTTGCGTATGACTGCTCAGGGCTTTTTTCAGTTCAGTTATGGGATTCTTAATACAGCCAGCATGGACTTCATCCATTAATCTGGTTTTAAAAGGAGTTCTCTGTCTGGAGATATTGCATGATTAGATTTCCTTGTTATGTTGCACAGAGTGTGGACTTTTTAATCTTAAAATGATTGATATATATGTTATACATTTTACTATGCTGTTCTAAAATTACTTTTATCTTCATTTGTAGAGTCAGTTTGCTCCATCATGTGTTATTGGATTTATAGAATTATTATTTTAATATGTTCCTGAAAGATCTCTTGTATTGTACTACCTGAGAGAGAGCGTTGCATGTTTTACCCACTGTTAATGAAAGAGGTATCAGACATTCCTTTCATCATTTTTCTTCAATTAGAACCCAACTTGGAGCAATAATTAAGTGTAGTGTATTTTATAGTAAACAAATTTAATAGCACCAGAAGGTTAGGAAATGAAATCAATCTATTTATAGAAACATATAGCTTTACTAATGGCAAGTATAATTTCCGTCCACTTCTTCAATTATAAGTGTTTGAATTTAATGGTTGTATATATAATATTTTTGGAGAAATGTTCATTCTCAGTAAGCTCAGGGTATTCCTTAGGCCAGGGGTGCTGAACTTAACTGGCTCCACAGAGCCATATGCAGCCTCATGCCCTGAGCTGGTCCCTGTGCCACAGTTTAGTAATTCCACTCTGCAGCTTGCATGGCCTGCAGTTTGTGAGCTCAGCCTAGTACCATGGGCAGTGCCCATGGTCCAGGGGCTGGCACAGGGTGTGTGTTGCATGTGGCACCCCTCCAGACTGGTCCTGTGCACTGACTCCGGCATGGCCCAGTTTGGACCAGTCTCGAAGCCAGTGTGTAGGGCCAGGCTGGCATGGGCACTGCATGCAGCACACATCCTGGACTGACTCCTTGTGCCACAAACAGTGTCCATAGCACCAGGTTCAGCCAGTGTATCAGGCTAGCTCCATGTACCATGTAGGGCCAGATCATACAGCACCTTGGGCTGGATCTGGCTGGCAGGGCATATGTTTGACACCAATGCCATAGACAGTTTTAACTTTCTTAATCATCTTCTTAAAATGGATTTATTTGTGCTAAGGTCATGATTAATTTTAATTATTTTTTGATGGAATGAGATCCAGAGTAGACCTTCAGGAACCATTTATATTCCACTTATGAATATCTATGTTCTGAAGTACCTTTTGTGATTTGTCCAACTTTGTGACACCTTCCAGTTAATTCTATAGTAAAATTGTTCTGTATTTGTTAAATTAGTTTAAGATGGTTTCTTCTAGGCTGATGAAATAAAAACATTTGTTTTAGACCACTCATTTTTATAAGACTTTTATACTGAGATCCAGAGCTTAATAGTGATCTGTGTGTATTCCACTACTCTTCCCATAATTTTTTGGCCACCCCTTCTGGCAGCTAAGGTCCTTTGCATCTTGGTAGGATCTGCATAATAATATTGGCCTTGACACTGAGCTACACTTGGATCACTTTGCATCACTTCTCTAGTGTCTGAGCCACAGTGATCATTTCTCTAGTGCACAGCAGACTTAACCCTTGCCAAGAGAGCTCTCTTATTTAGAGAAATCCTTGGGTATCACAGCCATTTTCTCTCCAGGCAGCAGTGAAGGTATAGCTGGGTGACTGGGTGAGTCAGTGCAGGTTTGCAGTCAATGATCCCTGGCAGTGTTGACAACTAGTGCAGGTCAGAATAAACTTTATACTATGTTAACTTGTGTCAGACACTGTTGCCTGCTCTTGAAAGCAGAATTTTTCCCAATTTCACGAGGTAAACCAAGTAGATGGTTACAAAACGTAATACGTGGCACATCCATAAAGGATCTTAATGAATATATTTTGTTCTAAGAAACCCCAAGAAACTACTAAACTGGCAATACTGTTGCAAGGGGACTGGACCTGTGCAGAGCAGCTCCAATTGTGTAAGAGCACAAAGAACATCCACCTTTGTGTACCCACTGCTTAGCTGTGCCAAGCTTTCTCACTACAGTGGATAATTTGATCTTCCCTATTTATGTACATCCCTGTGTTTACATTTTAAGTCAATATAAAAATGATAGGTTACAAAATTAGAAACTGTTTGTTGCTTTTAGTTGCTGTTATTAAAGCAGTACATCAGCAGTACAGTGTGTGATTACAGGAACCAAAGTCCAAGCAGTGATCTGGCTTTTACAGTAAGTAGGTGATTTTTGGCAGGGACTCAAGAAACTCCTGGGAACACTGTGTATTGAACAATTGTAACTGTGTACACTTTACATATGAAGAAAGCTTAATATCTGAGGTAATATGTCCTGTCTATGGGAGCCTTTCAGAATTAAAAACACCATTTTTAGGAACTGAACTTCATATGGGAAAAACGGTCCAGCTGGTAGAAAGGACTCTCTTGTGTTGACCTAGGCACAATACTCTAAGTTTTTTGAAAACAAAGCTTTACAAAAAATCAACAGGAACATTCCTATAACCTTTATAAATTGCAGTGAAAATGATTGTACCTTGCACCTAAATATTCCCCTGTAGCATGAACAATAACAACAAAGTAGCATTGTGCCCATGTCTTTGGCCTGATCTGTGGTGAAGATCCAAAATCTGCTTACACTGACTTAATTTGTAAGTGGATTTACTGTGTTTGAAGAAAGAAGATCCTTCTGCTTCAAATAATTATAGCGGTATGGCACAGGGATGGGCAACCCCTAACACACATGTCAGAGTGTGGCATGTGAAGGCATTTTTCTTGGCATGCATGCCTTGGGGAAGAAGCCAGGGCAGCAGTGCCACAAGTCAGCTCTCCCGCCATCTGCCTCTGGCATGCCAGCATCTTAAAAGTTGAGGTTGCGGGTGTTTTTGTCACTGCCAAAAAATATTGCTGACCCCTGGTATAGCATCTTACTGTCAGTGGGCACATCTACATGTGCAATTACTGCAAAGCAGTAAACTCTGACACATATCACACTGGAGTTTATTGCTCCCATTTACTCGTGTGCCTGGGACTGCAGCATGTTGAACCGGTCTGGAGCAGCCTCTGTTGGCAGGGGGCCCAGGGTGTCAGCCTGCGGCCAGATCTGCTCTGACCCTACTCAAAGTGCTGTGGAAGGGCTGGCTGGGGCACGAGGGGGCTCCAGTGCAGGTAGCCCCTGCACTGAAGCACCCTCATACCCCAGACAGCCCTATCAGCATCCTTATCCTTATGTGTGTTGCTGCGCAGCAACAAACTCTGCAGTAGAATAGTACTTGTATTTAAGTATGGCAAAGTTAATTAGTTCCCTGTGGCTTAATAGGGCCACACGTATAGATGCAGAGACTTTACTGCATAGCTAATTAGGCAGCTCTGCAGTAAGTGTCTTGTGTGGGTGTGCCCAGTACTGAGAAAAATCTTAATGAAAGTAATTGTCCACAGGTTAAGGCCAATTTTAGAAGTAGTTGGACAAAGAGCAGTGTGGTTTCAGACTTGGCAGAAATTGTGTTGGTTCATGCCCACACATTTTATGGGAATAGAGGTGATAGGGAAAAAAAGACTAAGGAATAAATATGGCATTGTTTCCCCGCTTTATGAAGGAATTCCATCCAATTTGGAAGGAAGTATTGTGGAAAGTAGCAACATCATATATTGCAACATCATATTCCATTCAAGATCATTGGAATTATAAAAACAATGAATGGAGATTCCTGAAGTGCTATAAGAACTGCTGGAAAATTAAGCAACTGGTTCAAATCAATGTTTGATAGAAGACAGCACTGAAAACACCATTATTTTTCATCATGTTCTTAAAGAAGACATTACGAAAGTTGGGTATTTTGCGGGATGTGACATTGGATGATCTTAAGGTTCCTAGATTGCAGTTGCCATTGTACAGTTGGCAGACACAGTTGAATTAATGATGATACTCTTTTCTACCTTGGAAAATTGCAATTAATGCCAAGAAGATGAACTGATTGCAGCTAGGGAAAAGGACAGTAGATATATAGTTGAAATGCAATAGCAGTGAAGTCATGGAACAAGTAGATTTTTACATATGCCTTGGTCAATTGATCAGTGCTGGTAGGTCCATTAAGGAATAAGTTAAAATAACATGCATCTTTGCTACAGGTGCTGCATGGCAATTGACAAAATTATGGATTGATAAAAACGTGTTTGCTATTAGAGTGCAAATATAACATACCAGTGGACCGACAGTATCACCCTACCAACTTGGGAGCAGCTGCATTAAATGAAACTGGTGCATCTATACATCCGATTAACGTGCTGAAAGCTTACTGTGCAGTAAAATACAGTAAGCTTTCCCTAGGAGCACCTCTATATGTGCGTCCATCAGGAGCAAATTTGCTTTCAGTGGGCGCGTCCAGATAAGCGCGCACGTGCCTCTTGCACCATCTCAAACCCTGTTGAGATGGGACAAGAGGCATGTGCGGGAATGAAAAAAATGTTCTGTGGTTGGCCCCTTGCCCTGGTGCTGAAACATGTGGCTGGCCAGGTCACATGTTCAGCACTGGAGCTCCAGTGCCTGTAAGTAAGGGGTCGGAGGGGCTGGAGGAGGGGGGACGGGACCATGGGGGGGACCCCCTCTGGCCCCGCCCACTCCCCAGCTCCCCCTAGCCCTCCTCTGCTGGGCCCCATCCCCTGCCTGCCTGCCAGACCCCGCTGATCACTTCTCTGCCTGGCCCCTCTCCCTGCCAGCCCTCCAAGCACCCCCGATCACTTTTCTGTCTGCCCCTCCCCCCACCAGCCTCCCTGATCACCCCGAACATTTTTCTGCTCGGCTCCTCCCCCTGCCAGCCCCCCGACCCCCCCCCAAATGCTGCCCTGCCCAGCCCCAGACCCCATCCCCCCAAGCCCCCCATGATCCCTGCCCCCCCATACCATAGTTTAAAAAAACAAACAACCCACCCCCTCTGGCACTTACCAGCAGTCTGGCTGCCGTCTGGCTGACTGAGGCCCTGCCCGCAAAATGCGGGGCAGAGGGACAGCCCCAGTGGCCCCAGCTGCCCCCCACTGCCCTGTGCTGCCCTGCAGGGGGGGGCTCTGCCAGGAGGCCAAGAGCCCCGCCATCCCTGCTTCTAGGGTAAGCAGAGGCTTTTTTCCCCCATTTTCCCCCTCTTTTTCCCCCTTCTTTTCTTCATAGATTTGATAGACATTCAGGCTGGAAGGGACCCCAGAGGATCATCGAGTCCAGCCCCCTGCCCCAGGGGCAGGAAGTCAGCAGGGATCGTAGGATCCCAGCAAGATAAACATCCAAATGTGTCTTGAAGGTGTTCACAGTGGGTGCTTGAGCCGCCTCCAGCCACAGTCTATTCCAAACCTTGGGGACTCAGACAGTAAAGAAGTTCTTCCTTATGTCTAGCCTGAATCGGTCTCAGAGGAGTTTGTGACCGTTTGATCTTGTCATCCCTTGGGGTGCTCTGGTGAACAGACGTTCCCCAGGTCCCAGTGAACGCCCCTGATAAACTTATAGGTGGCCATTGGATCGCCCCTGAGTCTGCGCTTTTCCAAGCTGAAGAGCCCCATGGCTCTCAGCCTCTCTTCATAAGGTCTGTTTTCCTGACCTGTGATCATGCGTGTGGCTCTCCTCTGGACTCTCTCAAGCTTCTCCACATCCTTTTTGAATTGTGGAGCCCAAAACTGGACACAGTACTCCAGCTGCGGACTCACCAGGGCTGAGTACAATGGGAGAATGATGTCCTGGGATTTGCTTGAAAAACATCTATGGATGCAAGCCAGCGGCTTGCTCACTTTACTAGCCACAGCATCACATTGAAGGCTCATGTTCATCTTGTGGTCAATCATGACCCCCAAGTCCCTTTCATCTGTAGTGCTAACCAGCATAGCACTGCCAAGCCTATAAGCATGCTGCAGGTTTTTCCTCCCGAGGTGGAGAACCTTGCATTTTTCGGTGTTAAACACAATCAGGTTCTCATCTGCCCGTTTAACAAGCCTATCAAGATCTGCCTGGATCACCCTCCTGCCCTCAGGTGTGGATGCTTTACCCCAGAGTTTGCTGTCGCTGGCCAACTTGGCCAGTCCGCTTCTGACACCAATGTCTACATCATTGATGAAGATGTTAAAAAGTATAGGCCCTAGAACAGAGCCTTGAGGGACCCCACTGGTCACAGCGCACCACAACGATTGACTTCTGTCAACCACCACCCTCTGGGTCCTACTGCAGAGTCAATTCCCCAGCCGGTGGATCTTCTTTAAAGTGAAGGTGCCTGAGGTTGTGAGGGTAGCCATGGGGGCCTGGGGGCTCAAGGGGGGGGAGCTGGGCAGGGCAGCCATTGGAGGGTCTGGGGGAGCGGGGGGGTGGGACTGGGTGGGGCAGCCATCGGGGGGGCTGCAGCAGCTGCTGGGGGATGGGGCCAGGTGGGGCAGCAATTGGGGCACTGGGGTGGGCCATGTGGGCCTTGCGGGGGGCCAGTAGCCCCTTCATGGGCTATTTGGCCCCTGTTGGGGGGGCCATAGCCCCTGTGGGAGGGCAGCAAAATATATATTCATGTATTCATGAATTCATGAAACATATTTAGAGTTCACTTTTTTATTATAAGAGACTTGCTTTAACACTGTAGATATATCAATAAAACATTGTCCAACTGATCGCTGTCTCTGTCTCACTCTCTCTCTCTTTATAGTGGTCTTTTGTTTTACTTGTGGAGTAACATGGATTTGGGGGTATTTTGCAGAGTGACTTTGGGAGTTTTTTAATCAGGGATTTTTTCAGTTTTCCAATAGGGAACACCAGAATTCCTGCTAGGGAGGCCAGTGGCAGGACCCTGCCTGCTCAGAGCTGGTACCTTGGACCCAGCTGGCTGTGGTTGACCTCCTGGCTACATGAGGCCAGGAGGTCATGCTCTGACAGCTCAAAGCAGGCCACCACCCCCAGAACATCTTCTGAGCGATAGCTGTCCAGATGGCTGGGCAGGAGGCACATGTGGCAATGGTGCTGCACAGAGGCCAGCCCTGCAACCACAGCTCACTGACAGCTGTCCCAGAGGAGAAGATGCCTCTACTGGCTGTGCATTCCCCATCCAGGTCTGTCAGGTGCGCAGCAGGTCACAGCCAGGCAGCCCCCACTGCCAGACTGCTGCAGTGGGTAGAGGGTGCAGGGAACTCTCAGGGCTGCTTGAGCAGTCCAGCCAGCACAAGGGGTAGTGTCCCCAGGTACCAATTGGCTGGGCCCCAGAAGCTCCTGAGAGTGAGTAGTCCTGAGCTGCTTGCCAGGGTGGCTTTTTATACTACTGGGGACAGCACAGGTGCTGGCCCTGGGCTCTAGCTCCCCCTGGCTGCAGATCTGGGAGGAGCCAGGCATGGTTACAATTTGCAGCACAATTTGCTCCACAACAAAGTGCAGGTCCAAGTACATGTGCTGAAGCAAAAATCCCTGGCTCAAATTTCCACCACTTCTGTTTGAGCTGCTGCAAGCACATATACTTGCATGTGTGGATGCACCCAATGGGAGCAGTTCAGGGCAGGGCTACTCCTGCCCTGTTCTACTCCCATATAGTAGCCAAGGGGAGATCTAAGCTCCCCTGGGTGCTGGCACTGGGCTCAAGCCTGGTCTCCGGGGGGCGGGAAAGCTGTCCTGCCTTCATGGCGGCTGCCTCCCACCCTGCACCCCTGTCTTGGGCAGCTGCCTGCTGCCCAACCCTGGCTCCAACATTGTCCCTGGACCCCACAGCAGGCAGCTGCTGGCCCCAACTCTGAGATTAGAGCCAGAGATGAGACATTGTCCCTTGACTGTGGCAGCAGGGCTGAGATTGGAGCTGGTCCCAGCAGCAGGCAGCTTGGGACAGGGGACAAGGTCCCAGCACTGTCTCTAATCTTGGAGCCAGGACCCAGCAGCCTCCTGCTGTGGGGGCATGGGACATTTTCCCAGCACTGTCTCTGATCCGGCAATCAAAGTGAAGGCTGGGAAGCAGGAAGCTGTCTGGGGGAGGGGACAGTTTTCCCACCCCCTGCTGCTTGGGCTGACTAGGAGCAATTTGCTCGTAGTCAGTTATGTAACCGTGTGTTGTGCAGTAAATCTACTAGTAGTAGAAAACTGTGCAATAGGCTATTTTAATGCAAAGTAGCTGCTGTGCACAATTACATAGTGATGCCTTACTGTGCAGTAGATTAGTCTATTGTACAGTAATGTGTCTCATGTAGCCACACCCACAGGCAGACTTGAAGCTTGAAGCAAGAGAGATGGAAGTTCTGCAAAAGATGACAGGTCTGGAGAGCAGTGATTTTGGATAAAAAGTTAAGAGGAAATCCATGTAGGGATTGACTATAATTGAAAAAGATGTGGTAGGGATACTATAGAAGATGGACAAATGATAAAATGCTAAAATAAGATCATGGGAATACAGCTGAGGTCAAAGGCTGTCCACTAGCAAAATGGCTAGACAGTGGTCACAGGGATGTGACCAAGCCAGACTTAATGGAATAAGAGACCCAGGACAGGAGTGAGGGTGATGCTGTATAATTCTCTTTTGTTTGCAGGTTGCTCAAGGATGGAAGAAATGTGTTTAAAACTTATTTACGTAAATTAATGTGGCTATATTACTATCAGTTTAGCTCAGGGGCAGGCAATTATTTCGGGCAGAGGGCAGCTTACCGAATTTTGGTAAGCTGTTGAGGGCCACATCTGGAGCCCTGCCCCTTGACTGTGTGACTCCACCCCCTGGTTGCCATCTTGGGAGCAGAAGTCCTGTCCCCTAACCGCTGACTTTTGCTCCTGGAAGTCACTCCCTTGGCCTCCAGAAGCACTCCTTTTGGGAAGGGGGTTTGCCATCTTGGAACCAGAAAAAGAAACAAATTCTAGACTAAAAAATCAAATGTTGACAATAACATATTTTAAATTTATTAAAAAACATATTTTTTGTCCTGATTTCTGTATGTTTGTGTGGTGTATATATAGACGTTACGGCTGTGTGAAATAGCAGCGTTCTGCTTCAACATCCATTTCAATGGAACAGTTTTGAGTTTTGTTTTGTTTTGAAAACAATGTTCTGTTCCATTTTGTCAAAACAATTTCACTGCTTTGATGCTGTTTTGACATTTTGGTAGGGCTGGGGAAGGGAAGTCAGCCTGGCTGAGTTCCCCTTCCCAGCGCTGTGATCAAGCTTCAAGTGGCTGGAAACTTGAAGCAATTGGGCTTCAAGCGGCTCAGTGCAGGCGGGTGTGGCGCAGCCCCCAGGCTGTGCCCTGACCATCTCCGCCAGGCTTCAAGCAGCTGGGAACTGGCTTGCATCCCTGTGGGACAGCCTGGTGGCAGGAGGCAGAGTGCAGCCCTGGCAACCAAGCTGAGCTCCATGGTGCTGGTGGAGCTGATTGGAATACAGACTGGCATTGGGAGGCAGGCAGAGCCGGCACTGCACTCCAGTCAGCTCCGTCAGCCCCAGGGAGCACAGCCCAGTGTTGGGAGGTGGGGAGAGCCAGGACTGCACTCCATGCCAGGCTGAGCCACATGGGGCTGCATGGAGCCACTGGGAGCACTGACTGCCATGGCTCTCCCCTGCCTCCCACCACCTGGCTGGGCTGCTGTTTTGAAACTCAAAACATTTCAAAACTTTCAAAATGTTTTGACTGGCTTTGTTTCATTTCAAGCCTGTTTCAAAGCCTCTGTTTTGTTTCAGTTTTGCTGTTTTGAGCTCAAAATAAGTCAAAACAGTGTCAAAATAAAACAGCCGGCAAAATGTTGCAGAACCCTAATAGATGTGATTGCATAATAGCTCAAAATGAAGTCTTACTATGGTATATTATGGAGTGTGGGGGTATATGTGGGTGGATATGAGAATTGTCGGGGGATGTGGGTGGGTGGGTGTGGGTTTTGTGGGCATCTGTGTGGGGGTGTATAGATGTGGATGGGTATGGGATTTGTGGGAGGTTGTGGGGTGTGGGGAGGGGAGGGTGCCTGGATATGTGTGGGGGGTGGGTGTGTATGGGAGGGGTGTATGTGCATGTGTGTGGTGGGGTGTGTGGTCATAGCAGTGAGTGGGACTCCCCCCAGAGGCACTTGGGTGTGTGTATGGGGGTGCTTGTGGAGTTTGTGGGGGGAATAGTGTATGTTGGAGTGCTGTTTGTGGGGTGTGTGATTGTGTGTGCGGGAGGGTGTGGTTGTGGGGTTTGTGGGGGAGGGTTTGTGGGTATGGTGGGGTGTGCATGGGAACCCCCTGTGCACACAACCCCCTGAGCTGGTCAGCACCTGCCCCTGCCCTGCAATAGCCTAGAGCCTGCATGCGCTATAGCGCCTCTCCACCACTACCAACAGTGCACAGCCCGAGCCCTGCCACATGCCTGCTCTGGATTCACCTCCGCCAGAGTGAATCAGTGGGAACCCAGGCACAGCCATGCCCCAGCCCACCCCACGCCTACTCTGCACTGCCATCGTGGCACGTCTTGCCACCCCTGCATCTGGACTGTCTTTCTAGGCAGCCCAGGTGGCGGCAGCTCCTTCTGGTTGTCGCTTCCATTGGCCCCATCCCTGTGGTACTGGCGGAGACCCACATTGCATGGCTTGCCCAGGCTCAGCAGCGGCAGCACTGTACAGAAGCTGTTGCTCAGTGTGGGGAGAAAAGTGGCCCCTCCTTCTCACCATGTCCGGGCCGTTCCTGCTGCAGGTGCCTGGAGCCCACACCAGGCTTCCCTGTGTCTATGCCACCATCACTGTTGCCTCCGGCCTGCCCAGTGTGGCAGCACAGAGCAGCCTGGTGTGGCACAGGCTCCAGGCATCTGCGGCAGGAATGGGTTGGTGGTGGCAAGAGGAAGGGGCCGATTTTTCCCCTGTGCTGAGCAATAGCTTCTGTCCTGCACTGCTGCTGCTGCTGAGCCTGGAGCAGACATGGGGTACACCAGGTCAGGGCTGTGAAGTGCGGGTCCCCACCGGTACTGTGGGGCTGGGGCCAGTGGCAGCGGCAGCTGGAAGGAGCCGCTGTTACCTGGGCTGCCTGCAAAGGCAGTTCAGCTGAGGAACTGCCCCAGCCCCACTGCATACCCTGCGAGTGGCAGGACATGCCAAGGCTGGACTGTGCCTGGATCAGGCGGGACTGAGGGACCTACTGCGGGCTGGACCAAGACTCATCACAGGCCAGATCTGGCCTGCAGGCCATATTTTGCCCACCCTTGGTTTAGCTTATGTTCAGAAATTTTTCAATTTGTTGCAATTTGTTTGACCTGGACGGATGTGGGCAGTGGGGTCCCCCAGGGCTTGGTCCTTGGGCCCACACTGTTCAACATTTTCATCAGAGACTTGGATGAGGGGATGAAAAGCACCTTGTTCAAATTCTCTGATGACACTAAGATGTGGGGAGAAGTGGGCACCCTAGAAGGGAGGGACAGGCTGCAATTGGATCTAGACAGGTTACAGGGGTGGGCGGATGAGAATAAAATAGGATTCAATACTGACAAGTGCAGGGTGCTGCACCTAGGGAGAAAAAACCAGCAGCATACCTACAGGTTGGGGAACTCCCTTCTCATCAGTGCAGAGGCAGAAAAGGATCTTGGAGTCATTATAGACTCCAAGGTGAACATGGGCTGCCAATGTGGGGATGCGGTCAGGAAGGCTAACCGCACCTTGTCATGAATCCACAGATGCATCTCAATCAGGTCCAAGGAGGTGATCCTCCCCCTCTATGCGACACTGGTCAGGCCGCAGCTGGAGTAGTGCGTCCAATTCTGGGTGCTGCACTTTAGGAGGGATGTGGACAACATCAAGAAGATAAAGAAGAGGGCCACTTGCATGATTGGGGGCAGCAGGGCAGGCCCTACGAGGAGAGGCTAGGAGACCTGAACCTGTTCAGCTTCCACAAGAGAAGGCTGAGAGGGGATCTGGTGGCCATGTGTAAACTGGCCAAGGGAGACCAGCAGGCAATGGGAGAGTCCCTGTTCCCCGAAGCATTACTGAGAGTAACAAGGAATAACGGCTATAAGTTGACTGAAAGTAGATTCAGGCTAGATATCAGGAGGTGCTACTTCACGGTCAGGGCAGCTAGGATCTGGAACCAACTTCCAAGAGAAGAGGTGCAGGCTCCTACCCTGGGGGTTTTTAAGAGGAGGTTAGATGAATACCTTGCTGGGGTCGTTTGACCCCAGTACTCTTTCCTGCCATGGCAGGGGGTCGGACTAGATGATCTGCTCAGGTCCCTTCCGACCCTACCAACTAGGAAACTATGAAATGAAACAAACAAGCTGTTAAGCAATGTAAGTGTGTCCATGATAGAGTTTAATAAAAATCTTATAAAAACAAGCAAACCACGTGAAGAGGATGCAAATTTATGGGTAGACAAGATCTGAGAGGCACAAAGTGAATCTGGCCAACCATATTATTGTCCAGTGGAGTGAAACGCAAAGCAATGAATAGTGTAAGTGGTTTAATGAAGTTGGTTTTAATGAAAAATCTATTTTTCAAAGTCCTTCCATTTCAGTCATCTTGGGGAACTATTATGGAACCAGTTTCCCTGCCTTTCCCCCTTTTTTTCCCAAAGCCTGTTCAGATTCAAACCTATTCCTCCACTTCCCAAGAGAGTTCTCTATTCACTAGAACATTGACTATTCAGGAGAAGCACTTCCAGCTCCTGCCATGTACGCTGTGCCACAATCCAGAGAAGATTTCAAGACTGATTAGGCCAGATACAGAGAGCTTGATTGTCTAACCTAATGATCACAACCTTCACCAGGAGGCATGAGACCTGGGCTCCAGTCCCCGCTTCAAGGGATGCTTTGCTATTTTATATTAAAAGACCACTGGGTAAAATGCATAAATGTTTTTTAAAGGAGTGTCTGGCACACAGGCCTCTCTATTCTCATATAAAGGAATATTTACGATGAGAACATGGCCTGCCCCCGTGAATATATTGTTTGTACTTCTGAATAAAATAGTCCTGCAGGTAAGAGGTATGTGTTAGCCATCAGTAAAACCAACTGAAAGTACTAGAATCTGAGTACAAAATAATTTAAAAATGGTGATTTTATGCCTGCCTTAGGGCACATACCAGCACACGGTGTTTAGAATCTCACTTTAAGACTACGCTCAGAAAATGAAAACTACAGTTATTTGGGCTGAATAGCAATAAGGGTCACAGTTCAGGTCCACGGATTATGGAGTCTTGAGGTGTCACTGCATTCTCTCTTTGATTTGTGTGTTTTTATTTATGATTTCCCTTTCATAGTGCATAGTGTTGTCTTCAGTTCAGTCCTGAAGTTTGAGTTGAATCAGTTTTACATTTCCTATTAATAAATTCACTCTTTTGTAGCTTATGTATCCTGCATGTAATCTGAAATCAGAACAACAAACTGATTCTGGTGTGGTAGGAGTTATAACAAGGATGAATTTCTCTCATTTTTGTTGTGTGGTACCCCAGGCCTAAGCTGCTTGTTCAAAATGCATTTAATTAATACCTGCTGTTTGTTCATTGCTGTTAAGTGTAATGCTGATACGATCACTTTTCAGAACATTGTGATGTTGTGTTGAGCTGCTTGGAACAAGTCATGCATTGACTAAAATATATCTGAAAAACAGGACTGCTGCTGAGAGTGAGAGGTACAGGAAGCAGTGATTGGATGCAGAGGTGTTTTCATTCAGTTTGTCATGAAAGATTGTTGCCTTCATACAGAACCAAAAGAAACTAGGTGTTCTTGCCAGACATGAAAAGATGTACCTGGGGCACTTCAGCCTCTACTTGAGTTTTACTGAGCTTTTGGTCTCTTATCAGTCAAAGGTAGTACTTTGGGACATGTTGGCCTTTGCTCTATATAAGCTTATCATTTGACTCGGTCTGTAAAGTGCTTCATTTTATTTCTTCAAAATAAGATTTCAGTTTCCAAGAGATTATACTACAGTGAGGTATATACTGGAAATATTAACTGTGAACATGTTATAGAAAATTGAAAAGATGCTGATTATTAAAGGTGGTTTTGTGCAATAAACTTAATCCACTTTCATCGTGCAGACAGGCATCCAGGCTATTCTGTCATCCAAGATCTATACTCATTTAGCTCTTTTGTAAAATGCTCAGAGCACTGATGCAGCGAAAATGTGTCAGTTCTCTTGCATTGTCCCATGCTACCAGCACAATAAGGCTTGAAAGAACTGTGACTCCATCAGCATTCTCTATAGATCAGTGGTTTTCAACCTTTTTAGATTCAAGGCCTGTCTTGAAAAATGACACCTCTTAGTTTTCATTTGTTTTTTGACTATGGAAAAATATGAGAGCAATTTTCTTGTTGCAAAGAACTCAGAAAGACCACATCAGGTCAGAATGCTTTTAACACTGTGGATTCCTATTTGAAATTTCTGAATTTATCTTATGAATCATATTTGTGTGTCTAACAGTGTTAATACTACATGGCACCCCATGGCACCCTTGAAAAGATCTCAAGACACCCTAGGCTACCACAGTGCCCTGGTTGATAATCACTGCTATACCTGAAGAGTGTTATTTCACAGCTGACTTGAGCCTGGCTTACACTTGACAGAACTCAAGTTCTGCTGCCAAAACTGAGAGCCTCTGCATTTGAAGGTGCTCTGCCATGGCAGGAATCTTTCTTTCTGTAGCTCGGGTACACCCGGGGGTGTGTGCCCTGTCCTCCAATGATAGTGGTGGGGATCAGGCAGGGTGCTGATGGAGGGGCTGGCTACTAGAGCAGTTCCTTCTCCTCTCTACAAAGCCAGGCCGAGATCGAGTGCTTAACTATATACAATTTATTACTATAATAAATACTTAAGATAAAACATAAAATATTTACAGTCAAGCTTAGCATATGACACTGCATGCAATATCCCACAATTCATATAAACCATATAACTTACAACATATATAATAACACATTGAACAAAGATAGCTAAGGTTACAACACAATAAACACATATGGGGAATCAACGTCTATAATCCAAATAAGTTAATAGTATTTCCTAGACCTACCAAGAAACAATACAAATATACATATTAACGCATTAAGAACTTATAAACCATATAAACTTCTTTAAAGAATACCCACAGCTATATAGAACTTGACACAACAACAGTCACTAAAAATAGGGAGTGCGCTCAGTACCTCCCCAAGGGGTTTCCTTGGAGCCCCTCCTCTTTAGGGCCCTGGAGCGTGGACACAACCCTCCCACAATGAAGGGTGGAGGTAGCAGACCCTCCTGGCCCATGCCCTGCGGGGCCCACTTCCCCAGCAACTCATGTTTTCTCTTTGAAGCAGCCAAGGCTCATCTCCTGGAGGCCGATCCTATGCGAGCCTCTCTCCAGCAGCGCCTTTGGCTCTCCTTGATGGCCTGGCACCCCACTGGGCAGCCCAGAGCTCGCTGTCTCTCATGGGAGCTGAACCCTTATAGGCGCTGGTTCTCTGGTCTCACAGTGGGGGTCTTCCCTTTTCCTGGGTCCTGCTTTGGGCACTGGGGCTCTTTTAGTTAAAGGTAGAGCCGCACTGCGGGGCTCTGGTCAGGGCTTGGTTTAGGGCTGGGGCTAACTTAAGCAGCCGCAAGCTGCTCCCAGGTGGGTCCTCCCTGTGCCGATCTGCACACTGTGTAGGGCCTGAGCAACCTGGAGCTGTCTCCAGGGCCAGCTCTCCATGTGCTGATCTGCACACCAACTGCCCAGCCACTTGCTGGCTCCTAGAGCCTGATCCCTGTGCACCGATTCATGCACCGCTGAAGCTGAAGCAGGATCCTGAGGATGGCCGTCTCTGGAGCTCCTCTCTCCTCGGTCTCACATCCCCCCGCGTGCTGAGCATGCTCTCCTTTTATACTCTGCAGCGGCTCCACCCCCAAAGTTCTCCAGACCTGGCTGGTGCAGTTCCGAATCAGGTCCAGCTGCTCCTTGCCCCCTCCCTTTGGAAAAGGGCGGGGCATTACTTTCCTTGTGCTGCTTCTGGATTGGTGCATGGGCTCCACCAGTCAAACAGCAGACCCTCAAGCCTGGGACTCAATCCAAGCCCCCAGAAGGTAAGCCTGCTACATTTCTATCAGTCGAGTAACACCATGTTACTAAAAATGTCTTCTGGTAATGCCTGGCAGCTGTCAGGAGCTGCATGTATATACGGCCACACCTTCTTCTGGCTGCTGTGGTCCCTTCAGCAGCTGTGCCTTTCCAGGGTGTATTTCATGCCTCCTGGCACAGTTTAGGAACAGGAGTTGTGCAAGTGTGTACATGTTCTGGCAGCTTCCCTGTGGCAGCTGCTGTCTGCTGACAAAGTCTCCCCAGTGTGACAAGGCCTTGAATTTCTCTTTCAGGAAAGGAAAGAGCTGAATCATCAGTGAGGCCAAAATGAAACCGGGGGCTTTATTGCACAGTACGTGTTAAATCTGTGCATTATTAAAGTTACAACTGTTCTGAGCAGTTGTGTGGTAATGTTTACTATGATCTCCAACATATACAGCTCGCTTATTGTTGGTCCCATTCCCAGCACTGCATAGAAGTCTTGAACCAGGTCCATTATGGTGCTGGGGGCCAGACCGATGATCAGCTGATCGCCAGTCCCTGTGACAAGACTCTAGAGGTCTGTTGGCACATGGTTTTCAGCTTGATCCTGGAGGAATCTGATAAGTGAAAGATTCAGGATCTTATATTCTGACAAATGTGCCTTTCCTTATTTCACCTGGAGGCTCAGTACAGCAGAAGGGTCCCTGGCTGATGTCATGGCTGGGTGAGGACCACATAATGCTCTCATTATCTCCATGGAGCAGTCCAATGATAGCTGAACACATGTTCATTTTAATACAGCCTGGAGATGATCCTCACATTAAAAGTTATAACTTTTTACAATATGAGTGCACTTATATTTTACTGCTTGAATGCACAGGGTGGGCAAAATCCAGCCTGTGGAGTGATATTGCCCAGCCCAGGTGGTGCTGGAGCACCCTATTCCATGCCAGCCTGCGGTTCACCCTGGGATGTCTGCATGTTGGTGGCAGCCCTCAGCCCTGCAGGCTCTGTGGGGTGGAGTACAGTGGAGTGGGGGCAGTGGCAGCAGCAGCAGGAGCCCCAGTGAGGGCATCCAGGTCCGGAGCTGGGCCCGGGGTCAGGGCCAGGACTGGTCTCCATAGAGATTGTGGAGAGCTGAATTTGGGGCTGGGTCTCCATGGAGATTGGCCTCTGGCCCCAGCTTGGGCCCCAGCCCTGGTCCTGGCCCCAGCCCCGGATGCAGCACTCTCACTGGGGCTCCTGCCACTGCTGCTGCTCCTGCACCACTCCGCCCCCCACTGAGCCAGTAGGGCTGAGGGCTGCTGCTGCCATGTGGGCAGCCTGGGGTGAGCTGCAGGCTGGCATGGGACAGGGTGCCCCAGTGCCTCCTACTCCTCCTGGCCCCAGCCCGGTCCCGGCTGCTGCAAGTGGTGGGGTGTGGATTCAATACTGGGTCCACCCCTTCCTTCCCCTGCCTACAGGCTTCACACCCCAGGCCAAGGAAGGGATGGGTGAGGGAGGCTACGGTCCTCCCGAGCCTCCTCCACAGGGCTCACAGCCCTCCTCTCCCTCTCATGGGTGCTGCTGTCCCCAGCAAGGCCCAGCGGCAGCTTCCAGCTCTGTCCCGGCCCCGCGCTGTCTCCACCCCAAGATTCCAGCTCTGGCCCTGGACGCTGCCCCAGGGAGCTGCCAGGGCGGGGTGCACAGGTGGGCAGGGAGCTGCATCTGGGCCCGGGGCCAAGATCATGGGCCAGTAACACTGTGGGGCTGGGGTGGGGCAGAGCTGCAATCTGCTCCCTGCATGACCTTGCCTGCAGAACCCACGCCCATTCCTGGGGCGTGCTCGCAGTGGATCCTGGCTCTGATCTGGCCCCAGCCCCACATTGTGGCCACCCTGTGACCCTGCCCTGTGATCCCAGCTTTGCTTGCCCCTCCTGCTCCTAAACACTGCTTCCTGGGGCCCCATCCCCCACAGGGAGGTTTGGTGTGTTGGGGGATGCTAACCCAGCCCACGATGCTTGCCAAACAGCCTATGTGGCCCTCAGGCCCAAATAAGTGCCTGATTAACTCGCACTAAGTGTGCAACATAGCCCTTAGCAAGGAAATTCACCAAAAATAGAAATTCATCAGAAAGCAGCACTCTTTTTCCAGAAAGCTGAAGTTGTGAATATACTGTTGCTCTAACTAATGAAGGTTATTTGTTCTACTGTCTGGGCACTTTAACTAAAACTCACTGGTACATTCTGAAATGGGCTACTTTTTCAAAATGGCTATATTAACTATATCAGTTTTATGATGTTTTGATACCTAATTTGGAAAGATTTTAGATCAAAATCTGGTGAAAGTGCAGTTAGAGCAATATATTTATGTATAAAGGTCTGCTAGAAATGGATTTGAATTTTCAATACCATTTAAGGGCTATAATGTATGAAATCATAGTCATCTGCCACTCTTTGGAAAATATTGTGGCTAGTTCATGAAAAATACAAAAAGGAAGTTGCTTGCCAAGTTTTATTGGTCTGATGTTCAAAGAAAGCAGCACTAATTTAAAAGGGAGAGGTCAGACTTTATTTTTAGATGTAGAAAAATAGTTTTGTTCTTGTTTTGGCAGTGAATACTGAGGAGAAATGAGGCAAGTCATGTGAGCACTGTTCCTCAGTCTGTCTCCAAAATGGGAATGTTATCAACTCAAGGCAGTTGTAACATGTTATGTAATTAGCAGTCTTTGGAGCGAATATTAATAACTTACACTTGCACTCATCTGATGGGATATATGCCTGCATCAATATGACCAGTGTTGGTGACGAATATTTCTTATTCTTTTTGGAAATTGCCACAACACCCATTTCCTGCTTTATCACTAATACTCAATATGTCTCCTCATTTCATGGTTTGATTATAGTTGTAAAATGGTGCACCAAAGGGAATGTACTTAGGGGTTTGAGAAATAAAAGTTCACATGAACTTTGAATGAACTACAAATGAAACTGAGCAGTTTTATAGAGTGATTTGTATGCTGCTCAAGAGTCAGAACAATAATATTCGGTGTTCATTAACCACTACATATATATGGAAAACTGTTATGGAAAAACACACGATTTGGAAAATAAAGTGAATTCATTAGTACTGTTATTGTAATAAGGAGTAGTAAAATCCTAATCAAGTTTTTATGAATGTAAATGGCAAAACTCACATTGCTTGTGTGGGAATAGAATTAAGCATTAAACTCATTCACGTTAGCAGCACATGTTAGTATCCAAAGCCCATATTTTCAGGAGTTAGATATTAGCTTTGATTAAAAGTTGCTTTTGGTGGAAATTCAGTATTCAAAGTACTTCTGTTACTGTTTCATAGACCACTTTGAATGTAAATGATGGAGTATAGAATAACTGCTACAAACAAAGTCCTTGGCATGAAGAATTTAGGGTTTAACTCATGAAAAGAAAGAAGACAGAATGATCTTTGGCCATGAGTGTTGCAATCCTTTATAGAATAGGAGTCGGGTTTTTTTCAGGACTGACTTCCCAGGAGTGAGTCTTGCATAAAATGAATGAAACCACCTCTTTATTGAAGGGAATGGCAAAACTTCCATTATTTCTGTATGACTGGGATACCATCTAACATTATAGGCCATGTGTAGACAAAATGAGAGGCATGTGTGCATGACACTTTAAAGTGGGCTAAATGCTTTTGCATGCTTTAGTGGTGTCAGTATTTGCACGGCTTGGCAGCATATTGCACATTAATTCCAGCTGCTGTAGGAAATTCAGTGGCGTAATGTGCCTTAAATTTGGGGTGCAGCAAGCTAAGACACCTTTGAGGAGTTTTAGTTTACTGCCCCTACAGCTGCGAGCTAAGCACCAGGCTCCATGCAGCTTCACAGCTCTGCAGGAAGCCCTGCAGGCAGCTTGGCAGCAGCTTGGAAAGGCAAGCTCCACCCAAGAAAAGCAGTGAGCCTGATCTTTTCCCCCACTGGAGCCTCCCTGCCTCCCTGAGTTGTGCCGGGCCCTAGTGCTTCCCTCCGCAGCTGCAGTGCCCCCTGTGTGGGTGCCACCTGGGGGCGGGGACCTGCAGCTGCCATTGGAGGGAATCATCAGCACCCCCTGCAGCCCAGGGATTGCTCCACCCGCCAGCTGCTTGCTTCCTTCCCTGCCAGAGAGGCAGGTAAGTCAGCGGGGTGTGTGCGCAACACGGGGTTTTATCAGTCCTAAACTGAAACAGTGTTTTTTAAAAACCACTGCTTCAATTTAGGGCCCCCATTTCATCTACACATGCCCTTAGTTTTATTATTAACTGTAGTCAGAGAAATACTTTGTTTGCCATTTTGTTTTTCTGAACTATGCAATATCAGAGCTTAATTTTATAAATTAAAATATAGTAAAATACTAGTCCATAATAAACCAATACTGTATCTTGGGGGGGTGGTATTTTGGAGAATGAAGGGAGAAAAGAAATGTTATTTGATTTTATCAAAGCAGATACTACCAGTAGAATTGTTTTTTTTAACACACAATCATTGTATGAGAATTTAAAGGCACTGTGATATACTAGATCTTATGATCTAATTATAAGTGTGCATTTGGATAGCATTTTTTTCAAATTGTGGCTTCCTTTACAAAATTATAATCTATATAAAAATAGCTGTGCCTCTTCCTAGTTTCATTGAGTTTAAGACTGGAAGATCATCTAGTTTGACATCCCCTTTATTACAGGCATTCCTTCTATTATAGACCATTTAAATTCACCTAGTTATCTGTATATTAAACCCAAAGGCTTTGTCTTAGATGCAACCATTTTACTAAACTTTTTGCCACAGGCAGAGAGCAGAAAAGATTATGGTGCTGTCAGTGCCCAAAGTCCTTGCTATCACAAGGAAATGGTTAGGTGAGAGAGATCCATATAATCTTAAAGAGGGAGCTATGCCCCAAAACATAGGGAAGGTGTAGATCTTCCAAGCTGTCTGCCAACCTGGTCTCTCTCAACTTTAAAATTGGCAATCAGTAGGATCCTGAGCACAAAAGCAAGACATGGCAGTCTCCCATCAAAGAAACAGAATTGTCCGTATTACCTCAAAGCATTCTACCTAGTTGCCAGAGTCTTCAGTTATATAGACAGTCCATAAAAAGGCTGAAAATGCTTGGCTGGAAAAACAAAATTGAGCTGTCTGTAAAAAAAAGAAACTATGAGCTTGATTGAAGATGTCATCAAAATGAGGCTGGATGTGAATGTTGATGGACAGACAAAACAGCGTATCACCACCATGTGGGAGGGACAGTGCAGCTTGGTGCCCTTCAGGAAGCTTTATGTTTGGGTCCTGTGGCCCATGGGAGCCTCCGTAGCCTCTCTCTCTAGCCATGTGGTACTGCTGTATCCTGTTTGTGGTTGCCTGTCTTTAACAGTTGTTTGCCTTGAAAGTAGGCAAAGCCATGTGTCTCTAGGCACCAAGTGGGGCAGGGAGTGGGATGGTGAGGTCAGGACAGATTTGTGGGCCCAGGAAGGAGGGGAGAGGTGGAATGTGGGGGTCAACTGAACTTTGAATGTTCCTTGCATGTGGGGAAATGTGTTTACTTTAGAACACTCGATTAAAATTAACTTTCCCAGGTTTCTGGGTAGGGGCTTAATTAACACATAATTGGTGTTAAACCCCTGAATTTGAACCTGGCCCTTATTACTTCCTGTAACAGAGAGCTAGAAAGCTTTGTTATTCTAAGAGGAAGAGTACTGGGTTGAGCTTACTTAAAAAAGACTGGCAGCTAGGAAACAAGCTAGTTATTAATGAAATGGCTGCCAGCAAATAGACCAGATTGCAAGATGCAGGTAGAGGCTAACTATGGGAAGGTAACTCATCCTGTGGATGGAGGCAGAGCAGTAAAATCTGCCAAGGGCAGTCAGTGAGGCAGCCCAGAAACAATGTGCTGCAGACAGAGGAGCTAAGTCCTAACAGGGAGAACAAGCAGGTTGAAAGGCACAGAGGGGAAAATCCTGTGAGTGCCCACAGAGTCACATGCCTGAATGGGGCTGGGCTTAGGAGACTTAAAACCAGTGCCTGTGTCCAGGCAGGCAGTCTGACCTTGTTAGCTACAGAGTGAAAAGCTCCTGTGCTGGAACACTGTAAGGGGAAGTGCTGCTGACTCTTGGAATACCCTGACAATATCAGTAAGTCACTAAATACTTGCTGCAAGGGGGGTAGGACTGGGGGGCGGGGGTGGAGGGAGGAGGGTGGAGTTGGCCAGTTGGCTTGGAGTTTTATTAGAGCCAGAGTGATTATCTGTTTTGTATGAATGTTAACTGGTGGGCTGGGTTTGGGGCTGTAGGGAGCTTTGGAGGTCCCAGAGTGTTAGGGAGACACATGACACTGTGGCTTGCCAGAGCAGGGTGCAAGCTGCAGTGAAGCCTGAGAGGGTGAGACATGGGGCCAGGAGGTAAAGCAAGGGTCAGGAACCCAGAGAGGGCAGAGACAGGGTTAAAGAGCCTACAGCCCAGAGAGGGTCAGAGATAAGAGCTCAAGAGGGTGAATGAGGGCTGGAGCCCAAGAAACCAGGCTTGGTGCAGTGGGTCTAGGCCAAAGGGACAAGCCAGAGCAGAGCGGCAGAGGCTGGGAAGGCCGAGGCCCCAAGAAGGGAATGGAGGCCTGGTGGCTTGCCTACCAAAGTGCTGATTGGGAAAAACCTGGGCACAGCTGTAGGGGAGGTTGGGAGGCCGTGAATAGCTCATAAGATGACAAGTGCTTGGGGGTATGTATGGGCCAGGATGCTCATTCAATGGAAAAGATTGTTTGGGAACAGCAGGGTCCAAGAGGGGGGAATCTGTTGACAGAAACAGACCAGGGCTCACTCTAAGACCCAGGGGCAGCTTCCCTTTCTACATCAACTGAGACTATCAAGGCATAGCATGTGAAATAGCAAAGGGAGGGTACCGTAGAACCAAAGTGGGGCAAGAACTGTATAGCCACCTGGGGACCTCATGACCGGCCCTGGGGCATGGGCCTGTTACGCTGCTCTCCAGGGTCTGGCAAAAGGATCACATTTACATTATGTAAAACAAATATTTCATAGATTTCATAGACATTAGGGCTGGAAGGGACCTCGGAAAATCATCAAGTTCAGCCCCCCGCCCGAAGGGCAGGAAGTCCACTGGAGTCATAGGATCCCAACAAGATAAGCATCCAATTTACTCTTGAAGGTGTTCAATGTAGGTGCTTTAACCACCTCCAATGGAAGGCTGTTCCAGACCTTGGGGGATTAGACACAAAAGAAATTCTTCCTTATGTCTAGCCTGAAATGGTCTTGCAGTAGTTTATGACTGTTCGACCTTGTCATCCCTCGGGGCGTTCTGGTGAACAAATGTTCTCCCAGATACCAATGGTCACCCCAGTAAACTTATAGGTGGCCATCAGATCACTCCTGAGCCCTGCTTTTCCAGGCTAAAGAGCCTCATACATCTCAGCCTGTCATCGTCAGGTCTGTTTTCCTGACCTATGTTCATGCATGTGGCTCTCCTCTGGACTCTCTCAAGCTTCTCCACATCCTTTTTGAATTGTGGAGCCCAAAACTGGACGCAGTACTCCAGCTGCGGCCTCACCAAGGCCGAGTACAAGGGGAGAATGACGTCCCGGGATTTGCTCGAGAAGCATCTATGGATGCAAGCCAGCGTTTTGGTCGCTTTACTAGCTGTGGCATCGCATTGCAGGCTCATGTTCATCTTGTGGTCAATGATAACCCCCAAGTCTCTTTCTTCTGTAGTGCTAACCAACGTAGCACTGCCGAGCCTATAAGGGTGCTGCAGGTTTTTCCTCCCAAGGTGGAGAACCTTGCATTTTTCGGTGTTAAACACCATGAGGTTCTCGTCCGCCCATTTGCTGAGCTTGTCCAGGTCAGCCTGGATCACCCACCTGTCCTCTGGCGTGGATGCTTTGCCCCAAAGTTTGGTGTCATCGGCGAACTTGGCCAGTCCACTCCTGACTCCAATGTCCACATCGTTAGTGAAGATGTTGAACAGTATGGGTCCCAGGACAGAGCCTTGAGGGACCCCACTGGTCACAGGGCACCACAATGAGTGACTGCCATCAATCGCAACCCTCTGGGTCCGACTACGGAGCCAATTTCCCAGCCAGCGGATCGTGGTGGAGCCAAGGCCACAACTGGCCAGTTTGGCCAAGAGGTGATCATGGGATACCAGATCAAAAGCTTTTCTGAAGTCAAGATATATGACATCAACCTCTTCTCCCTTGTCCAGGTGATAGGTCACCTGGTCATAGAAGGAAATGAGATTGGTCAAACAAGACCTACCCGCAACAAACCCGTGCTGGCTATCCCTTAGGATGTTAGCCTGGGCCAGTCCCTCAAGGATGGCCTCCTTAATAAACTTTTCTAAGATCTTCCCCAGGATAGAAGTCAGGCTAATGGGCCTGTAGTTAGCCGGATCCACTCTCCTCCCTTTCTTGAAGATTGGCACCACATTGGCCTTCTTCCAGTCTTCGGGCACTACACCAGAGCGCCAGGAGTTTTCAAAGATCCGTGCCAGGGGCTGGGCTATGACGCTCACCAGCTCCTTGAGTACCCTGGGGTGCAGGTTGTCAGGGCCAGCTGACTTGAAGGTATCCAGCTTCTCAAGGTGTTCCTTCACGAGGTCAGCATTTATGGAGGGTAGGGGATCCCCATCACCCGGATCTCCCTGTCCCATAGCAGGCATGGGCGTCCCATGTGACGATGAAAGACTGACGCAAAGTACCTATTTAATAGGTTGGCTTTTTCCTGGGCGTCAGTTGTCAGTTGCCCCATCTGGTTTAGCAGGGGTCCAACATTGCCCTTGCTTTTCCTCCGGCTCCCCACATATCTGAAAAAGGACTTTTTGTTGTCCTTGATGGCTGAAGCTAGTTGGAGTTCAGTTGCAGCCTTGGCTTTCCTGGTTTGGTCCCTGCAGGACCGGACCAGCACGGAGTAATCCTCCTGGGAGGTGAATCCCGTCCTCCATCCTTTGTAGGCTTTCCTTTTTAGCCACAGGAGGTCCGATGGATTCCCTGCTTCTACTTGTTATTCCCCTTCTAGTATACTAAATGTTTTTTTTGGCCACAGCATTTGAACTGAGAACCTATGTTGGGATTATGGTTTATTATGACTTTCAGCAGCTTTTCTAAATTGCTGCTTTGCAAGAGCATATTCCATCATGTAGGTATAGCTTATGTTCAATGTCCCAGAGATGTTTCCTTGCATTTGGCTGTATTAAAACACGTTTGGCTGGATTGTGAGAAGACCCTATAACCTACTGCCCTGGTTATTTACTACCTCACACAAATCTTTGTGTCCCAGGCAAACTTTACTAGCAAAAGTTTTCTATCACTGTCAGGAAAGTTGATAAAAAGATTAAATGGCATCTGGATCAAAAACCAGTCCTCTGGGAGCCCATTAGAAACAGTCCAGCTCATTGATGTTCCCCCATTCACAACTACATGTTGAGATGTCTGTGAACTGATTTTTAATCCTCCTAATGTGTGCTCTCTTAGTTCCATATAATACTTGCTTTTAATCAAAATGTCATGTGGTACTAACTCAAATGCCTTGGAGAAATCCAAGCTTACTATATCAGCACAGTTTCCTCTATTGACCAGGCCTGTAATTCTGTCCAAAAAAAGAACTGGTTTGTTTGACAAGACCCGTTCATGAAACCAAGAATGCTGGCTTTACTTATATTTTTAGTTCTACTTTGTTGATTGAGCTCTGGATTAACTATTCCATTATTTTAGCTGGGACTGATATCAGACTAAATGTTCTGCAGTTTCTTGGGTCATACATTTTATAAATAGAAAAACTGTGTCGGCAGCCTTCCAACCCACTGGAGTTTCCCATTTTCCAAGGATTGATTAAAAAAATCTCAGAGAGTTCTTCAGGTGGTTCCTTTATGACTCTTTGTAAGTTATCTGAATTTGTTGATTTGAAAATGTTTAATCTTACCAGATGCACTTCACATCCTCCTTTTGCTACAGATATTAAACTTTCTATTCCATCCATGCCATTCTATGGAAGAGATGTACATCCTCCTGTTTAATTATCAAATACAACACATAATACCTGTTAGCTTTTTTGCCTTTTCCATTTCATTATTTATAACTCTACTGTCTGTATCTTGCAGTAGACCTTTACTTCAGCTAGGGTTTGTACTCTTCCAAGTATCTTTAAAAGTATGCTGTCTTATTACTGTAACTATTGGCCATTAATATTCCACTGGTTCCTTTGGATTCTCTATCAATTGCAGTATAACTTGGTGGCAGGGTGTGGAGAAGGGCGTTAGGGATGCACTTGGCATCATGCACTTACTAGGGTTGGAATATAGCCAGGACAATCTAGTTAACATCCTGTCTATGACACAGTGCCATGGGTTCTTTAATTGGTTACAGGTGCTCAGGACCTTGGTTTCATTTTTCCTTTGACAGACTATACCACACCGCCTGCTACTACTACACAGGGGAATTAACTCGGTGCTATTGTAATGGATAGCCATGTTCATTGATTTATAACACCTAGGTTCCCTCAAAGGTGGTGTTTTCCATCGAGAAGCTGTCATCCTTTCAATTTGGTCTGCTTTATGAAGTGCCATAGACTTTAAAGAGTCTCAAGTGGATTTAAGGATTTGGCCACAGGAATTGGATGACAAGATTTGACAAATGACAGGATCATAGCAGAAGTTGTAATGGCTGCAGTAGCAAGGATTCTGTTAAGTATTCACTGACACAGAATAATTGCCTCTTCACAGAGTATCTTTTTGAAAGGTGGCACCTAAAGGATTGGCTTATAGCTTGTTTGGACTGTTCTGATCATTTATCAAATACATATTCTTAAAAAAACCTCTGGGGTCTCATTTTGCCTACAATCCATGTAGAGAATTTCCTTGCCCATAATGGAGGGCTTGTGAAGGAGTATTTAAGGCCCCCAGAAAGCATATTCATATATCTAACGAATCTCTGAGATCACCCCTGTGGCTACAGAGGTTCCCAGAGACAGTGGAATTGATATACTCTTTGCTTTTTAACCAGGCAGCAAAGTCACAGCTTTCTAGGGATTATGCATCATTTTTGTGATAAGGAGTTATATTGGCTGAGGCTTTACTACATGTTGAGGTCATGTTTCATGTGCTGGAGTGTTGGGTAGGAGATTGGTAACTAGATTGGTACTAATCACCACTGCAACTGTCTACCAACTGCAGACATCTATGGAAAATAACACAGATGTAAAGGATGTGGCTCAAGTTCCCCCAAAGTTCTCCAACTCCAGTTTTGGTTGAATTATGACATTATTCACTCTGAGGTTAGGCTGTCCCTTATTCAGGAAGTACAGAACAGTGCAGAGTCAGGTTTGCATACTATGTAGAAGCATAGAACTTAGCCATAGAAGAGACTTATTACATTCTTGTGTCATTCTCCGACTAGTTCTCTTCCGTCTATTCTTCAGCCTTATGTCTAGTCTGATTTTTACATGGCTAGTCATTCCTTTCATTATTTTTCTGTATGCTATTCTACAATGTCATAGACAAATTCTGTTAATAAATATGAGCTTCAACATCCCACGTAGTGCAGTAAAATTAGAATTAATTATTATGCCTACCTTGGAATCTCTGTGCAGGAGACCCTCACCATTCGTCGGGGATACGTTCTCGAGATCCCCGCGAATGGTGAAATCCGTGAGTAAGGCACTGTGTTCATGAATGCCATCTGCGTTCATGAACGCAGTGCCCTCGGTGGATGGGGGGGGTTATGGCTGCACTGGTGGTGGTGGAAGTGCGGTGGCGGTGGGAGCGTGGCAGCAGCAGCAGGAGTCCAGTGGCGGCAAGTGCGGGCTCCCAAGGAGCTCCTGTAAGTATATTTAAGATGTGGGTTTGGCATTCACGAATATTTGAAACCGTGAATGTGGAACCTGCAAATAGCGAGGGTTTCCTGTACTTTTCCAGTTTGACAGACATTTAATTTTAAGTTAGTATCTTTTCCTTCGATTTAACTGTGTGAATTGTCAGTGCGCTGTCAGTACTAACTAAAATTTGCATTAACTTAGGAAGGACTCTTTTGTTTTCTGTCCTCAGTCTCATTCCCCATGTAACTGACAAACAGAAAAAATGTGAAAATAATAATGATATATGCCTGAAAAATAAAAGTGATTACTTAAACTTCCTTTTTGCACTCAGTTTATCTGAAGTATGACTAACACCAAAGAAATCAAAATCTGGTTCCAGCTATTTATATATATATATATATATATATATATGCTTGTTAAAGTATAAGTTGGGTACAAATGAGACCTTTGCAAATCATACTGAAAATACGGAGAAGCTCATGTTTCAGGGTTTATGATAACCTTTAAAATGCATCCTGTTAAACTAGAGATAAAATTGTATTGGAGAGATTATGTAAAAGAAGAATATGTTGTACATATTTTCGAAGAGCTAAGCTTTTAGCTTTATGAACCACAGGCTTTGTAATTAGCAGCAGAGAGAAGTTAGATTGTCCACATTTAAGAGAATACGTTTTAAACTAATTGTGTTTACTGCGTAATTACACTTGTTTGCTGTCATTGAGGCAGGATCGTGAACCACTTCGTAATAGTTGCTATTAACTCCTGTTGACGACAGTATTGGGTGTGCTAGGGAGTATACAGTTATTAAGAAGCTAAATATTTTAAACCTTTCCTTCTAAAAAAATGGAAAACAACTCAAAGGAGAAGGTAGAAAGAGGCTATATGTGAGGGGGGGGGAAGGAAAGAGAAGCCAGACAAATTACAGGTTGTCATTTAAAACTTATACTGGCCACTACTAAGTTACGAGAGAGAAAAAATGGTGAGGACCATTAGAAAGTGTGTGAAAGAAATAGATGTCAAGACAATCCAGCTGAAGAAAAGCAGAAAAAAGTATAGGCTTTTTCAAGGAGGGGGCCGGTGGGAGCGGGGGGAAATGTCTCCTAACTGGTAAAGAATGAGACATTAGGAACAAGAACATTCAGAGAGAAATACTAGAAAAGGAAATACATGGAAGGATGAACCTGAGTTTTACCGCAGTTTTTGTTTGTTTTTAAACATGGCTATAGCAGTTCAGCCCCAAATTCTGTGATTGTGAAGTGAACACATTAAATCCAGCACATGTTCCTTTGCTGTCTAGAAGCATGATGTGCCTGGTAGTGTTCTGCATCTCTTTTTTAACTCCAATCATAACAAGAAGCCTTTCCAAATATAATTGCACTGTGACTCAGCCTTTTTTGACACTTCCTTTGAGTTTTAATGTATTTTCCCATTAAGCAGGCTGTAGTGCTGCCTGTAATGAGAAATAGACTCTGAGGCACGGAAACATGTTAAATATTATCAGAGGTGTTCTAGTTATTGGCACTTTTGCAGGACCCCGGAGGAGAAAACAAACCTTTAAAAAATTAATTGTATTTGACTGCACTACTAGTTATTTATTTGAATTACACAAGCACAGCAGCTTCAACCAAGATCAGCACCCCACTGTGCTAGGCACTATAAAAACAGACACTTCCTGCCACTGAGAGCATTATAGTCAAGGTGGACAAAGTTTGCAAGGGGATGTAATGGCACAGAGGGATGCAGTGACTTGCTGAAGGTCAAACAGCAGATTGGATCTGTTGAGTTTCTATTCAGTGTCCTATTGGACCGTACTGTATCACTAATACTAATGCTTCTGGTTTGTATAGATCTTCTCCAAATTACAGTATTAGATTATTTCTTATCAGGATAGAAGGGAAATCTTCATTTCGTCTAAAAAAATAGTCACTTTTAGATAGCTTTGATAAGAAAAGTGAAGCTCCTAACAAGAATTTCTGTTTGCATTATTAGAGGCTCCAGGAAGCTGAAAGAAAAGTAAAGACATTCTCACAATTTGCTTGAAAATCACATTGGTGTTATATGTATAAGATGACAGGCAGGGCTGGGTGGCACTTTAAAGACTAACATATGTAAGAAGGGTTATGGTGATATGTGAAAAACTATGCAGTACGTTGGCATAAATCTTTGCTTGACTCTGAAAAACCAATAGAGCTCCATCAGTGTCACTTATTATAGCAGAATTAATGTTAAGACTTTCTTACAAAGATTGATATCGGTACTAGCAATTCCAACTATGATAGGGCCTTCAGTCCTTTAGATACTGTACAAATACATAATGACAGACAGTCCTGGACTGAACCAGTTACATTTTACATTAGTCAGTTAGTGAGCACCATCACTCCTCATGGTGGAGTGGTAGAATGTGAAAGTAGCTTGAATGTAGAGAAGCTTACAGTTAACACAAAGGTAGATGATAACTGCATGTGATGCACCACTATCACAAGTCTAAACTTGAACTGATGCAGTATCTCTGCCTGTACATAGGTGTGTAGCCCGGGTATACACGGGTTTGTACTTCCCTCTCCAGTTGAGGGAATTATTGGTAGGGCAGTGTGCTGTGGAGGGACAACAGCCCAACGGCCGCCTCTGTCCCCTATAGAGTCAGGTCCAGTCAATCAATTACTTAACTATATGCAGATTTAGTATTACAACAAAACCATTAAAGGGTAAGAACATGTATATAAATCTATGTACAAATTTAAAAACAATAAACCTACACACATACATACAGATATACACACTCCCAGTTATCATTTGAAATACAGATGAACAATAGAACAAACCATACCAAAGGATATTGATTGGGCAACCTGGTAACTCTATTCATATACAAACAATTACTTCAGATTATTCTCATAAACTGTAAGGCACCATCTACAAATATAATCAGCAGTCCTTAGACTACCTGGGTGCCTTCCAGGGCAGGGGCCTCATTCCCAAGGTACCACTACAGGAAAGGAGGTGGGGGGAAAGAAAAAGGAGAGGAAGATCCCAAAGACTCCTAAGCTCCCCTGCTATCACCCAGGAGTGGCCCATGTGGTGCCCCTTCGCAACCCTCGGGAGTCCCTCCCTTGTGGGGACCCTCTCTACAGGGTAACTTACTGCTACTCCACAGTCCCAGAGGGTTGCCTCTTGTTTTCCAGGTCAAGCTCTGTTCCCCACCAGGTTTTCCTGCCACCTAACTCTGCTGCCGCTGTCCTGGCTTAGGGACTTATGCTCCGCTGTGTGTAGTGGGTGCTTTGCCTTGTGCTAGGGGTTGGAGGCCTGGACAGCCTTGTGCAGCACTGTGGCTCAGTCTGTTCCTGGACCCTGTGGGCAGCTTCGTCTGCACTGAGCTGCTGCCCCATGTCAGCAGCTGTAGACCTGAGCCACCTCAAGCGGGTCCCAGGGTCTCTCACCCTCCATGCAGCACCTCATGCACCGAGCTCCCAGCCTTGTTCTGGGGGTTGAGGACCTGAGCTACTCCACAGGCTCCAAAGATCCTGCTCCATCCACCAGCCTGTGCGCCCTGTCTCTGGCCGCACACCTGAGGTTGTAGACCCGAGCCCACGCAGCTCCCAGGGTCTGGACACAGTGTGCCATGCTGCGCACCGAGAGCCTAACTGGTGGAGCTGTGCCACGCTCCCCGCTGATAGAAGTCTTCAGGGGCTCTTCCTGGGCTACTGCTTTGCCCTGCTGAGCAGCTCTCCTCAGCTCTTCTAAGCTCCACTCTTCTCTCCTCTCTGTCCCCGACGCATCTCCCTCGTGCTGGGCACGTAGCTCCTTTTATATGTTCCAGGACTCCGCCCCTGAAGTCTTCTGGACCTCACAGTTTGCAGTCTTCAATCAGGTCATGGGGACCTCTTCTCCTGCTCTCTTCAGGAAAGGGGCATGGTGTTATTTCTCTTGGTGCCTCCTGATTGGTGGAAGGGTGCCACCAATCAAAACAACAGGATCTCAAGCCTGGGGTTCAACTCAAGCTCTGAAAGGTAAGCTTGCTACAGGTGTTGCAGCTTATCTATGGGTACATACAGGAATTACATTTAGATTGACCTAACCAGGGTTAGGCTGATCTAAATGTCCAATCATACAGGCATGCAGAGTGCTTAAATTGCCCCAAAATGGCATGCCTGATTTAATTTAGTTCATCTGAGGTGCACTAACTTAGATCAAGATCATGTTAACATGGTTTACAAAGAGGGGCTAACCCAATCTTGCAAACACCTGTATGTGTTCACAGTGCAGCCTATGCTATTCCCACCCCCTACCCAACCCTGAGTGGGTAACTCCCTGAGGACCATCCCTCTATACCAGCAAGCCCCCTCTACTCTTCTCCCCCTGATTCTATCTGCCCCATCTCCCATCCTGAGTTACTTACACCAATTTTCCTACGTGGCTCCTGGGGATGGTGAATGGCTGCATCTATTCCTCCTAGTCTGCTTTCACATGACTTAAAGCAAGCTGTGTGAATGTAGATTGGGTGTGGTGAACAGCTGAATGCACCCTATTATATTTGATATAGCAAAGCTAAAAGGTATTGAGACCAAGGATTTTTTAAATCTGCAAATTAGACATTTGTTCAGGATACTGGAAGATAAAGCATGTTTCAAGCAAAAAGGTTGAAAAGAAAAAGTCCTGAAGATGAACAACAAGGCGCTCAAGGAGGAGGGCTTGGAGCAGTATGAGCAGTGGGAAGAATTTAGAGTCAAGATCAACTAGGAACATAGATATCTAGAGTGAAAGTCTTGACAATTGGTGCAATTGTCTTGATAATTTGAGTATGACTTAAATTCTTCGTGTGTCTCTGTTTCTTTTGACAAAGTGGAGGTGGAAATATTTTGCTTCCTCAATTAATGGGGAGGAGCTTAAGTCATGAAGGCATGTTAGGTGCTCAAATACAGTAGTGCTGAGAACTATAGGAATGCTTTTAAAAGATCATTACTGTCATTATGTATTGTATTGAACATTGGTCTGCACTGCAGGTTTTATTTACGAAAGGTTGAGGGGACAGACTTACCTCTTTGCTAATAGGGAGAAGGTCCATTATTTAATATTTAATATGCTTTATTACATATAAAGATAAAGTATTCTTTTTTTATTCCCTCTTAATGTCACAGTTAGTAATTTGGGGGAAGAAAACCTGCACCTGTTTAATTCAGATTTCTTCAAGCTCTTTTTAAAATGTAGTGTACTGCAGAGACCTCCAAAATGATTAAATTGGTAACATAATCCATAAGTAGTAATCCATTCAATAATACATGTATCAGTATTTGAACAGTTTAAAAAATTTCATCAAAGGCCAACTAGAGGATATATGAGAAGTAGTGTGAGAGACAGGACAGACTGAATAACAAAAGCAACTACAATAATCCTTCTAACTAATCTCCAAAAGGCCTTCAGTTTCTGAAAACTAAATATTTAATTATTGGTACTGCCTCTACATGGAAACATTATAATACACTTTATAACTTCACTATTGTTTCCAGAGCTAGTGACAGCAACAACAACATGTCACCACTTAAATAAGATCTGACAAATGAACAACTGTATTGCTGCTTTGTGAATTTGATGGTTAATTTCAATAGCGATGTGTCTGGGCAAAAGGGCAGCAAGGGGTTGCCCAGCTGTATCTCTAGTGATGAGGTGTTTCTGAAGGCTGAAGGATTATGACTTAGCTAGAATTTCTGTCAGTGTCCCACAGTTTCTTATGAAGAAAATAGACCATGTGATCTAAATACTGCACGAGTGTTTTCCCTAAATATAATCGGATATTAAATTAAGGCTGGTTCCTATTGCATCATTTTAAAGGCACGTATTTTATTATCCAAAAGGGGCTATTAAAAGGAAGAGTTAATTTAGAAGCAAAGAATAACCCCATTTTATTATTACCAGTCTAACACATTGATGGAAGTTAACAGAGAGTTTGGAAACTATTTCTTTTTCTGTACCAAATTTGACTTTGAAAACCCCTAAATCCCAAAAAGTCTTCTGGGAAGAAAGCCCCCAACATTGAAGTTAGTAGAGAGAAGCTTTTTGGATTTTGTGCTTTTTGACATATAGTTGGTATTCTGTAGAAAGCCCTTTCACATAACCACTCTTCTCCTTTATCCTCCCCCACAAAAAATGTTTTTCTGTTTTAAAACACATCTAGCTTTGATGTAAAACTTGATGTAAAATTTTGAACATCTAAAACTACATTATATATAATAATTCTTATACATATTTATGAGGAAAATCTATATGCATCTACCTTTTATATTTGTATCTCCGTGAGTGTGTGACACAGCAGATTGAATAATAAGTTATGGTATTATTTTAGGTTTTTTATTGAATGAGTAGTTTATTTTGAACTCGTTTTGCCCATTTTGAAAGCAGTTTATATGCTCTGAACTTCTGTTGTGTTACAGACTTGAACTGGTTTTACAAATGCTCTTTTGTAAAATTCTACCAACTCTGTAGCTGATCAAATGCAATTCTGCCGAAATAGTTCCTGAATTTATTGCAAAAAATGTCAATAAATATTTTTTCAATCAGATCTTATGTATGTGTGCACACATTATGCTACATCTGAAAGATAAAATAGTTATTTATTTTTGTCTACATGTCCCTTAAATACTTATTGTGGAATGCTAGGTTTTCAGATTTGATACAATTAGAACAGGGATCTCATATGGACTAAGTACAGACAGTCAAAGAGCCCAAGGCTGAATTGATTCAATCTTTGCAGGTTAGTTTCAGCTGTGTAGATTGAACTAATCAGCAGGTGAACAGGCATTCACTTTTGAGTCTGGAAACACAGCCACATGCCTGCAGTGGCCCAAGCCAGAAGCGGGGGGTGGGGAAGGGGGCACTAGATCACACCTCCCTGCTTGGCTGGAGCACACAACTTGGACAAAGCTAGCTCTCCCACTCTGTGAAGGGAGAGGTTTGCAAGAGAAATGCAAAGAATCGTGGGATGCTGAGGGACTGTGAGTTAACTTGAATGTGGAGAGGATCTGGGACAGAAGTTCAAGAAACTGATTTAACCTAAATCAGTTTAGTCTGATACTGCATCCAACCAAGTTTATTTTAAACTAGTTTTGCCCATTTTGAAAGCAGTTTATATGCTCTGAACTTCTGTTGTGTTACAGACTTGAACTGGTTTCTGATCACGTATACAAGTTTGTGTAACTTCTGTGCCTAGCTGTACAGTCTACAGGCCATCAGAGGTGGGTTGTCCAGCTCACAGAGTTTCTTGTGGTCCAGATGACCCATTTTGGGGGCTTTTCACAGTTGCTGCTAGAGCTGCTGAGATTAATGCCACTGCTGCTCAACCTGCTGCAGTATTTCTGGTTAGCGATCCAAACTGAGGATGCAAATTGGCAGCAGGGGAGGCAAGCATTGGCAATGTTAACCTTGCTGCACCAACAAAGGTTCTCATAATAGTTGTGAGAAGCACTGCAGTCTGGATCCAGTGGTAGGATCCAGAGAAACCCCTCAGTGGTCCAGCCCATGAGAAGCTCTGTGATCCAGTTCTGGCCTGCCAACTCAAATGAGTTTGCCATCCCTGAATTAGAACTTTGCATGCAGTGTGTTATGCTTTTAAGATTCAATTAAGAAAATGGAGAGAGGCAATAATTTTTAAAGTGCACCTGCTGTGGAGAGTGGTAACTATACAAAGTGGCCAGTAGTTTGGTTTACGGATGCTTATTAATTCAAATAATTCTATGGTATGAAATACTGGTCATGTTTGTGGGGTTTTTTTCCTTTTCTGTCCTGGGGCTTTCTTGCAGTGGCCTATGGAATATGTATGTTTCTTTTAATACCTTTATTGTAATGCAATCCCCTTCAAAAAAGCCCTTTGTCTTGTTTTGCCTGGTTAGTGGTTTCTTTTCTGTGTCTTCTTTTTTTCTTTTTGTATAACAAGGACATCACCCATATTTCTTTAGGCTTGCAACTCTTTAGCTGAAAAAAGATATCACTTTTATGTATTCTGAATATGAATTAAAAATAAATGGTATCTTTTTTGCTTTTTGTTTTGTAGTACTAGCTTCAGCCTGTACATATAAATTACTTTGTATGCAGTTGTAGCTGGAAATAGATATGACTCTGTACCTGTAAGAGTCTGTTCTCCTGCTGGATTTATGTTAGTGTTGTACTTCCTTTTTTATTTTTTTTTAAGGGTGCATACATCTCTAGAGAATGAAAAAGTAACTAGTACTCCTGGAATATGAATGTGAACCAGTCCACAGATTCAAAAGAATGAGTGTCTTTAAGTGTCTTTAGTGAGCCATTAATGGATAGGTTGGTGGATATGTATGATGTCACTCATCATGGTCAACCTGGTAGAAAGGGACGAGTGGAATTTTTTAAGCGGACTAAATACATGTCTAACTACCCCTTGAGGGACTGTGTATACATCCCTGTAAAACAATTATTTCTATTCTGTAATATAGCTATTGTGGAAGGATGAAACTGAATTTCATTATAATTTTAGGTTAAATAGCTACTTGCACATGAAACTCGCTTGGCTGGCTTGCTTGGGCATTTGCCACTGGGCTACATCACAGAGTGTGTATTACAGTAGACTAGCTTTGCCTGAAGACACCTATGTCACTTTATTGCACCCTCTACTCCTCCTTCTCTCCTGTAACGTACATTGCAGAGTCAAGCAATTTATATTTTCCCCTTCATTTCTACTTCCATGAACTTCTGAACTTTTTTATTGTTCCGAACCAGGACATCAGCAGTAGCCACTAGGCCATTATGCTTGCAGTCCCAATGAAATGTAAGCATATGAGTACCTTCAAACATGTGACCAAAGCTATGTATGTGTTGCATCAAGATTCCAGTTGGCTTTGCTAGAGGCTATATTATTGTGGACTACACAACTTTTAACTGTCCCTCTTTCTCTTTTTTTTCATATGGTTGGGAAGGGGTTCATTTTATTTCCTTTCTGCTTCTAATCATGACATTTTCCCTTGGTTTATACACACCTGTGGACTAAAACTCAATGGAAATTGGAAATCAGAGTTACAACAACAAGGCTTAATGTGTCACACAGCCCTGTTATCTGTTTTCCTCATTGTTATTATGGATTTCATGGTATTTTAATTAAAAAGCTGTTTCCAAATATGAGTCTGATAGATAGTCATTTCAACATCAGTCCTGTGCACGCCTTGTCTCATTGTCCTTTTTTGAGGCAAACATTAGAGCAAAAAGTGAAGGTTATGCAGAAACCTCTGGCACATCATAACTGCAAAAATGTTTGCTTTAATGAATGATGAGTATGAAAATTTGGGAATTGCTCATTGTTTCCACTCACAGTGTTGTGTGTGCTTTCTGTGGATTGGTATGTAACAGTCTTTGGACAGCTGATAAGCCCCATGAAAAGGAAGTGAAGTGTTTACCAGTCTGGGTATAGCTATTACTAATTTAAAGGGAAGCACACTCATGCCGACATGATGAGCGTTGACCACAGTGAACTGTGCTGCTCTTAGCCTTTTCACTTCTAAAACTTGATTTCCTGTTGCAGGCTATGGCAGCTGTGCCTGTACACTCACAGCAAACACAACAGTCTCAGCTTATGTTCCTGCCTCTCCAACAAGACTTTTTGTTTTCAGAAGTGAGGTTACAACAACCTTTTTCTGTCCAAGATAACCAGACTGCAGAGAACCATACAAATGAAAACTGGATTCCTTATTTTTCCTGTTATTCTCTTCTTCACACTGTTTTAAGCCTGCCTGTAGGGACAGACATTACACATAAACCTGTTTAAGTGATCAGAAACTGGTTTAACCCTGTAACAGAACAGATGTTCATGGCACATAAATCAGTTTGAAAATGGCTGAAACCGATTTGAGATAAACCTGCTTGAATGTAGTATCACACTTAACTGATTCGGGTCAAACCATTTTATGCAATGTCTGTCCCAGACCCCTTTCTGGTTTAAATTAGATCAGACTCCCCCAGCATCCTGACATGCTCTCTGGGATGGATGGGGATCTCCGCTCCACAGTAGGGCTGCCCCCTGCCCTCTGCTTCCTGACTGCTGCTCCTGCAGTCTCTGCAGGCATGTGCCTGGCTTCTGCTCCCCGCCTCTCCTCCCAACCTTCTGCTAAGCAGGCAGCTCCCCATCCCTCACAGACACCTCCCAGCATTAGCTAGCAGACCACAGGCTGGCTACCTCCGAGCCGTGGCACACCGAACGAAGGTAGAATCAACAGATAGCTGGTAATTTCCCTCTGTTTTTTTAATAGGGTGATAAACACTGAGGTAGTGGTGATAAACATTTCCTGCTGGGCTGCTTAGGAGCGGGGCGGGGGAACTCTGCCTAATCATAGCACTTTGATGGGGCCTGGCCATGCCCCCCTCAGCTCAGCCCTGTGGATGGGAAGGAAGGGCTGCTCTAGCACCCGCCTGGCTTCCAGCTTGAGTCACTGCAGACACGTGCCTGCAATTCTAGAATGAAAAGGAAATGTCTATCCACCTCTAAATTGGTTAGATTAACCTGCAAAGACTGAATTAATTCAGGCTTTTTGAATGTCTGTCCCTAGCCTAGATAAAACCTGTGAACCTAAATGATTGCCCTTCTGTTCCTTTGACTCTTAAACCACAATTTTACTTTCTTTGCCAGCATTAGGTTTATGAGAGTTACTAGTAACTACTGCACATGTTCAGAGCTTGAATTTTGTCATAGTTACTGAACAATGAGACAATTCATAGCTACATGGTTACATTTGGAGTATGAATTTAGATGTGCCAGAACACTGTTGTTTTTAGAAAACATAATACAATGCAGCCCCATGAGCTGAAATTAGTTTCCTTTGCTTAGGGAGCTGTAAATGGGTAAATTAAACTGCATTGTGTGCTTTTAAATGTAATGTGCAATACACACCATGACTGATATAAAACAAAAACTAAGCCCTTAGAATGCCCTAGGGAAAATTATATTATATCAACTTTATAGCATCTAGGCATCACCAGAGCTGTACTCATCAGATTTAGGAAACAGAGGAAACCTGCATCTTGAATTGCCTTTCTGGGCTTAAACACATTTCCTAAGGTATGTGAACTGCAGGAAAAATCATGCAGTAGAGAAGGAATCTCATTATTGAAATGAGTGTTCAGAAACCATCCATTAATCCTTATCATCTGGTTCACAACACATGCACTGCACTTACAGATACTATGCCGTTAGATCAGGACAGCAAACTCTTTTATTATGCTGTGAAGAAATGCAAAGCTGCATGAATATAAAAACAGCCTCACCCATCCTGTTTCCTTCATTAAAAAGTGGGGCACTGGAAAACTCAGCTAGAGTTACGAGAGTAAAGAAGATCTCTTCCACTGTCAGTTTTATAGTGTGTTTGTCATGCAAATAGACTTTGTGAATATCTCCTTCACACCAAGCTATATCTAGAGTAAAACGGATGCATGATGAAACTCAGACCCTATTTACAGAGTTCTACTAACATATTGCTTATCAAACTATTTTAAACTGAAGTAAACTAAGAATAGTGCACTAAAATTTATTTCTTTACTATTAATGAAGTAAAAGGCATATGTGGCCAGAATACCACAAAGTAAAGTATTCAAAATAAATGTGCAATAGTTTGAATATAGATTAAGTTATGATGGCAGCGTAGCACTTCCTTTAGATAAGCCTAAATCTGACACTTGTGGGTGGATCTGAATAGAAGACTTCTGCCTTTTCTACAGGGATAGTAGAGATAAATCCAAAAAATCAGTTTAGTCTGTTTTACTTTCTACCCACCTGAATACCTTCTGAGTTGGGCAGTATGCTATAAGTTAGGTACCACAAACCAGGTTCTGACTTCTAATTCTGCCTTTATTCCTGACTTGCGTTGTAACTAGTAAATCAAACTCTCTTATTTTGGCCTCAAGCCGAAGCCCTGAACCCCAGTCTAAATTTAATCCAGATTCTGTTCTGAAGGCTACCTCCCCCGCCTCTCTCATTAACTCTGTTGCAGTTTGTGTTGAATGAAAGAGGGTGCATCTACATGTGCAATTAATGTGACGCGCTTGCAGCTGGCTCAGGGGTTTCAGCCCCGGGCTCTGGGTCATGGCATCAGACAATGTCAGGGCTGTCTGGGGCACAAGAATGCCAAAGCTGTGGAGCTGTGTAGGTCAAAAATCCTCCCATGCTGCGAGGTAACAGTGCAGGGAAAGCCTGAATGTGTGCTGTGTGGCACCGCAGATGGGTGTGCAGCACCGCACGCCACACAGCCATGTTCATCTGGACGCAGCCAGAGAGGACGGTGGGAAAAGAAGGTGAATTCTTCCTAGATGAGTTCTTCTCAGAGGTGTTGAATGGAGCCAGAAATTGGGCACTCTTCATAGCATGGTCCTCCGGGCACCCAGCGCTTAAACCTGTGTTAACACCTCCTCCTCAGTGGATGCATCTACACAAGAAACTGATTGCAGTAGTGTCATGTGGTGGGAAGTGTGATGCGCTGGTACTGCACAGTAGTAACAAGCTACTATGCACTCAGTGTCACCTAAAAGGCTTTCGGCAACACTACTGCGCAGTAACTTGTTTATGTAAGTATTAAATGACTGTGGCAGCATCTTGTGTAGGTGCGGCCAGTGTCTACCTGTATCAGGGGTATGGCTGAAGGCAGTGTGGACATGCCTAGTGGTAGGATAGATCCTAGTGGAGTCGTGCTGCTAGAGAAGAGAGATCTAGAAAGCATTGCAGAGGATATATTTTCTAGTAATAGGTGCTTTAAGCCCCATGTTTCCTGCACAAGTGGGTTTTTGAGATTTGTAGACCATACCTTCTGCATCTCTCTGCGGCATGAGGTATCTCTTGCTTGAGAGGAGCATTTCTCAGAACTGGTGTTCTGTCTTGCAGAGTTCTCTGAACACATCCCCTCACCCCACGTATTTCTGGGGGAGATTGTTATAGCATACACATCATTCCAGTCCTCTGGAAGAAACTTTAGTTTTGTCACACCAAGTCCTCGGGCTCTTCTGATTCACTTTGATTTAGTACAGGCTGTAAAGTCAAGTAAGATTTACATTTTTAAAAAGTGTTTGAGATTTATTTGCATGAAGGATTCTATGTAAAAAGAAACACTGGGCCAGCATGGTTATTTGGGCTATGTGTGGAGATGGGACTGGTCCTTGGATTGGCTTAGAAGATGGTACTTGTAACAAGATCACACTTCTTTCTCTTTAATCTTTGTACTATAGGTGTACTATAGGTGCATTATCCTTCCAATTTTAAAGAGACCTTCCTCCCAGGAAACCCATGAGTGAAGCCTCTCTGCAATGGAACCCCAGCCTACCCTGGCCTGGGTCCTACTACTGAGCCTGATCGCTGACTGTCTGAAAGCTGTTCAACCTCGAGACTTTACAGTGAAAGACATTATCTATCTTCATCCTTCAAGTAAGATTTGTTTTGCGTGCCTACAATAGGCTGTTACTGTGCCAACGCATAGGGGAAGAAAAATCTCAGCCCTGGATGTTTCTGTTACCTGAATGTTTGAAACAGGAGAAATACATCTTTTTAAAAAGAGCCTCTGCACTAAAAAAACTAGGCAAAAATATGTTCATATGATCATGTGTATATGCATATGTACTTACAGACCTATGGATAATTCCACCTCTGGGTCTACCCACTAGGCATGGAGCCCAATTTAGAGGTGATTGCAGGGTAAAAGGGGACAGGGCTTGCCTGCTTGTCAGCTGCTATGCAGTAATGTCTTGCATGCATGGTTTTATGCTTCAGTAAATGGCCGATAATCTGTGGCAGCTTAATCTCTAATGAAAGAGGGCATTTACTGAGGACCAGCTGATGCACAGCGACTGGTTTGTCTGGCCATAATATTAGTTTCAGAACAGTGTCTCCTGGTCAGTTTGGGATTCAGATGAAGTCTGAGAGATTGTTTTGGTACTAGTGAAGTGAAGGAAAATGCAGCAATTGGCATGATAGTTATGTGATGGTGAATACAGGTTAGCACATCTCTGGCTTTAGTTGCTGCTTCCTTGCAAACTTCTCATGTATTTTTGCAGCAATGTTTGACCCTCATGGTTGCTCATACATTTATGTCTTTAAATAGACTCACTGGAATAAGACTACAGTACATAGTACTTGGGCAAAGTGCCAGATTGACAGTCCTGGAGATTTATATTCTCCAGAGGTTGATGTCCTCTGATCATAGAACTGGTACAAGATGGCAGCAGCTAATGTGGCTCTGCCAATATACCTCAACAATTTAAAGGAGAGACTGGCTTGTCATCTTCTTCAGGGCCTAATCTAAAGCCTAAAATCAATGGAAAGAATCATGTAACCTTTAATGACTTCAGAATGGGCACTTTTCATTAAGACTGTCAGGTGTGATACATTTTCTTTCTGTGATGACGTGGTTCACTAGGGACTGGATTAAGATGACCAGTTTCTTCCACACAGGCCTGCATGTCTGTGCAGCAGTGGTTTTAGCAGGGAATGTACTGGCTTCAGTCCTTGAGTAGCTCCTGCCTCTGTGACTTCCCTTGTTCCTGCCCTGGTACCTCTGACTATGTCCCAACCCTTCAAACTATGGACTCTGGTTTGACCTCTGCTAGCCCCCTAACCTCTGATTCTGGTGAACCCTCTGGCTCAGTGTTTGAACTCTGGATTGACTGTGGCTTGCTTCCTGACCACTGATCCAGTAAATCCCCTGGCTCGGTGTTTGGCCTTTGGCTTGACCACAGCTTGGTTCCTGAGCCCTGATCCTAGATATTCCTCTGGCTTGGCACTTGGCCTCTGACTTCTGGCTTCCAATCCCCTGGTGTGTAACTTGAATTTGCCCTCTGTTGCTCCAAACCACAGCTTATGTCTGCAACCCCTGATCCACCCCCAGCCCTACTCACTAGACATGATGCTCCTGTGGACCATGACAACGCTAGCTCCAGCTGCTGATTTGAGGGGGAGAGGGGATACATGCCTGCACAGCAGCTCCTGTTTATTGGCCTGTATAAAAGAAACTTGTCGTCTTAAACCAGGTTCTAGTGGTCACCATGGACCAAGTCAAACTGAAACCAGCAACAAAGCTGTGTACCCTGCATCCTTGTACACAAGGATGGTTCGTTTGGTTTCCTGTTGATTGGTTTCCTGAGGCTTACACTGCTTGTCCGATTAAGCTTTCTGGATGGTGCCCGTGCATTCAAGTTTTTATGAAATCCTTTCATGTGTTTTGGAACTCGTTTGACTGTGGTCCTTTTCTCCATGCCATTAACATCTGGGGTTTTTTTTTCTTTTTTCCTGAAGAGCAAGTCGGCTCAGATAAATTGGCAAAGGCCCAATGAAGTCAGTGGAGCTGTGTCAATTTTACAGCAGGGGTAGATTTTATCCAGTATCTTTCTAGCCAAAGGGATACCTGTGCTGTGGGGAAAGGTTTCTTTTAAATAAATCATTTTCCAACCAAAAATAATCATTGCAGTTTAAAAAGAAAATGTATCAACAAGCTCATTAAGGGATGACAAAAAATTTAACTGGCACTTGAGGATATGTTGTTCAGTGCTCATTTGTCCATGTCTGATTCATTTTGGTGCACTTAATCCATTTGATCATTCATTTGAGTTAGTGCTCACAAATACGTGTAAAGGCTAAATAACCAAGCCCTAAAGATACAAGATAGCACTGTAATGTACTGCATATACACACATACATGTGCATGTGCACATGTACACGCACGTATTAGTTTTAGTCTTCCTAGATTTGTTTTTCTTTTTGCCAGCTCTCTGTTCCAGTTTTAACTTACTTTTTCACCTAGTGGCACCTTTCTGAATTCTCTCATAAATATTTCATTCTGAGTCACAATTTTAACCCAGTTTTCAGGCACGGGGACCTCCTCAGTTTTCAGCTGGGTCTGGAATGAAGCAAAACATGATTGTCTACAACATCTTTGTTTGAAAAATGTGTCTTTAGCTGTATGCTGAAAAAGATTAACTGTCCACAGTAATCTTCCTAATGAGGTCATTCAAGGTGAACCATTGCTGACCAGATGTCATTACAGGAACTTACTGTGAAGTTGCCTTTTCTTTGGAATGTCCCTCTGAGGGAATGGAGGTCTTATGGCCCAAAGTGCAGTCTAGCAAACTTATTATCTCTTGTGATCAAGAGCCAAATGAGAGTTCCTTATCACTATTGCAACAACTGTTTGAAACTTTGTTTTGCTCCAGTACCTCTTCAAAGTAATAAGGAAGAAAATACCACGCATCTCAGGGACCTCCACATTCTCCCCTTTTCTGTTTTACCATTTTCTCAGATGTGGTGTTATCCCTTAATTTATATGAGGCAATATTTACACACATGCACCTAGGTTCATCCATATGCCTGGAATTTTTTCCCCCCAGAGAAATCTTTCTGCCTTTTAATATCTGGAAAGGCCATTTCCTTTTTTATTATCCAAAAGAAAAAAGAGACCCATGTATGTTTTGGGCTGCAGGCTTTGGAACAGAAGAGGACAGCCCCTAATTTCTTTGATTTGTACTGTTTGCCAACACGTAACCAGCTCTCACTTTCAGAGGCAGATTTGTGTTGTTTTTTCATACCTGCTAAAACAAGTTGGAGAGGTTTATGTATTAATTTTTATGACATCATCTGGTCAGTTGATTTTGTTAAATATGATGGTTACATGACAAAGCATTTTCAGACATAAAGGTCCTGGTAAAATATCTGATTTTCCTAAATCTGCTAATTAAACAAACAGCCATCCTCAACCTCTGCAGAGCTCAGCCTTGCAGAATTGTCAGGAAAACATTCCAGTTCAGGCATAAAATCTACACAGGCACTCTTCAAAAGATGGTGAAAATAATGAAAAAATGAACAATATTTTATGCGCCCATTAAAAAAGCTTCTCATTCTAGTGAATTGGTAAGTAAAATTTTCCAAAGCTGATGTAGCTTTTGAAACATATCCAGGCCATTAAGAGTCTAGTGAGAGTCACCTACACTAAATAAGCCAGTCTTTTGGGAAGACTGGCTTTTGGAAAGAAGAAGGGGTGGCCATTGGATGCTGATTTAATAGCCTCATAAAGCTTTTACGGGGATACAGTGTCTGTTGGGCCAATGGCTGTAGAGGTATTGCACTGAATGTGACAGGCTGCTGGTTGCCTGATACAAGATGCAGTGAAGTTAATCTGCATTGTCTCTGTTTTATTTTGCCACACGATACCTGTAGTTTATTCCAGTGGGGTAAATTTGACACTGTTTTTATTATTATAGTACTGAAAAATTGTAACAATTTAGTAAATCTATTTAATATGTTTAATTTAGAATGTATTACAGATGTTTTGTCAAGAGAAAATTTAAGACCTAAGTTCCACCCTTGGTTAGGTAATGGAGATAAGTATACTGTTGATAATGGAAATTCAGAAAATTGATATTTTTCTTACTATTTAGAATATCAATACCCAAATGTGTTAGTTTATTTTTTTTAGTGCAGAGGTATTTAATCAACTTGATGTTAGTGCTGACCACAAAACATTATTGGCTGTAGCTGTGAAATAATACCGGGTTCAGAGGATGAACAAGTGTAGTCATTGTGCTGGTACTTCTTGGTCAGGCCAATTCTCCTTGAGGTAAACAGTATGTTTCCCAGGTTTCTTGTATTGCTAATGCTAATGACAGACTCCAGTACAATATTTATAGTGACGTTAATGGTTGCATTTCTAGCAACGTGTATTATAAGGTAGGGTATATGGACAGTAGTGCAACTGAGGGGCACAGAGACTGGGACAGCAGCCCTGGGCACTACCATTAGAGGGGGACAAAAATAGCTATTGCTGCAGTGGTGTTTGATTGCACTGTTGCCAACAGCAGTGTGGCAGCTAGTGCTGCCTGTATACAGCTGCCCCAGGCACAGTGCTGCCCTGCTACACCTCTGGGGATAGGAAACTCAACATTAGCATGGTACAGACTGTCTAAATGTGAATCAGTTTAACTGAATTTTATTCAAATTTTTCAGCCACCCCATATCCTGGTGGATTTAAATGCTTCACCTGTGAAAAAGCAGTGGACAATTATGAATGCAACCGGTGGGCTCCAGATGTCTATTGTCCAAAAGGTAAACTTTCTATGTGTTACTGGTTAAACTGAACCTATGCTAAGGAAAAATTCTCAGTATCTCATTATACTTGGTAGCAGAAAAAAGTATTTCCATTATCCTCTGAGAGTATTTGAATTTCAATGATTGGTATTCACAATTAAAGGTATCTGTCAGAGAGACTTGTGAATGATGCAAATGATCCTCTCTCCATCAGGCTTGTCTTTGCAGCAGAAGGGGTTTGAAACTTTCATCTCTCTCCACATTCTTGCACAAACAGCAATTAAATCAGGCTATTTTATTTATCAGCAATTTATAGTTCTCTTATCACTTATTCTTCCTTCCTTCCCTCCATTTAGGACACAAGGCCCTACATTAAAATCCATGGGACTTGGGGCTGGATCCACAAACAGATTAGGGCCACATCCAGTGTGGACTACATCTTGGATACCTAAAATCCAGATGCCTAAATCCAGTGGGGCGATTCAATATAGCAAGGTGTAGGTGCATAGGATCCCTATACAGTCCATAGTGGTTCCTCCAGGAAGTGATCCAGTTTGCTTGAGCGTAGGTGCACTCTACAGAGAAGTGGGGGAGAGGTAGGTGCTTCCAAAGGGTGACTCAGAAAGACCTGGGGCATCTAAACAGCCAGTAGGAAATGCAAAGCACAGGAGTATGTTCCCACTCTTTTCCAGAGATTAAACTCCTAACTTCTGCTGCACATTAGGCTTCTCTGTTTGCAAGTGAGCCACTGTACCTAGTCTCTCCTCTCTAGAGACAGGCACTTAGCTAACTGGTAGTGCTGCACACCTTTTTGTCAAGTAGTTTACTGGTTACAGCATTTCCTCAGGAAGTGGGAGATCCGTCTCCGCACTCAAGGCCCTCCTTAGCCTGAAGGAATTTAAAACTTCCTCTCCTATGTCCTAGGAAAGTACCATAACCACTAGGTTCTAGAATAGGCTGGGTGATCACATCTCCACCCCTCCTATTTAAGACAGGATACTGGGCACCTAGGAGTGGCAGGTATGGAACCATGACAATGGGAAGCAAGAGTGAGTCTAAATCTATAGCCTAGTACAATGATTCTCAACCAGGGTGCCACAAGATCCTTTTGAGGGTGTCACAGGGTACCACACAATGTTAGCACTATTAGGTGTGCAAACATAAACCCAGAGATTTCAAATAGGAATCCATGGCATTAAAAGCATTCTGACCTGTTGTGCTCTTCCTGAGTTCATTGCAACAGAAGAATTGCTCTATTTGCTATAGTAAAAAACCCCCTAAGAGTTGGCATTTTCCAAGGGGTGCCTTGAGTCTAAAAAGCATGAGAACCACTGGCCTAATAGTTGAGACAAAACAGAGAAGTACAGGGTTCAGGTCCTTGCTTCTGGGACTCTTTATGAATTTGACGTCATAGAGTCATTGGCTGCTGTTCTGGCTCCATTTAAGACACTCTCCTGGGAGATGTGGGTTCAGATTCTTTCCAGATCCAGATGCTGAGGTGAGAGCTAAACCCACTGAGCTGTTAGGTAGGAGAGTGGTGCTACCCTGTCATCTCCTCCAGTAGCTATTTTATGCAGAGCCAGCTCTATTTGAAATGCATTGACAATGCCTAGTGAATTAAGCCCTGAAGATGATATAGATGGAGGAATCCTGGTGGGGCTTAGGTTTGAGATGGACACTGATCTTCTCTGCACTGTCAAAACTGAGGCACAGATGTGTAGCTAACTATTTTGATGAAATGGGGAGAACAGTGCTGAGCACTGGAGAGTGGGATGGAGGGGTATGGAGGGTCTTACCTATCATGGTATGGGCTCACCACACTCTGGGGACTGCTGCTGCTGCTGTGGTTTGGGCTTGGGGTTTTGGGTAGGATGGGTTCCCTGTAAGCTGGCTGCAGCAGATCTAAAGGCACAGGCTCCTTGGGGGCTGCCATTCTGGTGCTTTCTCTAAAACTGTCCTCAGGGCTATTGCACATACTTGTAGTTACACCAGTGCTGAGGCTGTCCTAGGGACGTTCAGAGGTAGACATTTTAGGTTCCCAAGGAAAGTTAATTTCAAAGACATAGGTCTTAATCATACAGGTTAGGTGCCAGTTTTGTAAATCTAAATTTTGGACTTGGACATCCAATTTCCTTTGTGGATCCTGCTGCTCTTGGCATTTTTCAAAGACACCAGGGCACCAGTGACATCAGAACAATCCCATTGGTCACTCATTTTCATTCAATTGTGCATCGCAGGGCACAAACAGAAGTGACATTTTTTGCCCAATCTGGCCACAGAAAGCAGTCTGTAGCCATGACCAAACACAAGTGCGCAGCTGCAGACCACTTCAAAAATGTCTGACTGGCCAAAAATCTGAACCCTCATTGCATGAGGGGGTCAGATGAAGACATTTCAAAACAGAGAGTCTTCTGTAACTTCTGTCTGCGCTGCTTCCCAGCTTGTTGCTGTTTTCAGAATGGGAGGGAGGAAAGAGAGCAAAGGGAGTTTGGTCTGGAGTTTTTTCAGCTGCTGCTGGAGGGTGGGGTGGATGTATTGGAGTCCTGCCGAGGTGAGGGGGCTCTAATTCACCCACCTCACCCTCCAGTGCTGGCTGGGGAATGCTTCAAACTCAGCTTTCTCCCCCTCCCCCCTTTCCTCTCCCACCTTCTGCAACAGGAACAGGCTGACAGAGAGGAGAGGCCATTGCTAGGGGAAACCAGCTGTAGGTTGCAGCCAGCAGCTAGATTCCTTCCCCCCCATCCCCAACAGTGAACTTCTGTCTGTTCTGGGGGATTGTTGCAACTCAGAACACTTCCTACAAAGCATTTGCAGTTACAGCGGGGAGCTGCACTTCTGTCTGCACCCTCGTGTTTTGCTTTTTAGCAGTTCATACCACCCAAGATAATGCTGACATGGTTAGCTTTACAGTGCACAGAACATGTGGGAAAAGGATACCAGGGAAAATGCTGAAGTATTCCCTTGTGCACACAAAAAGCTTGGTTCTTACAATGCATCTATCAATGGAAAGTCTGAATTTGCACTGATATATGTGAAATGATGCTAGTAGCAAGGATAGATATTGATTCCTCTCTGAAACAGCAGAAGGAATATAGTTTTCAATTGGAGGCATGAAATACAATGGAACCCAGTTCGGGAAGAGTAAAGAATCTGATTAATTTGCAATTGAGATTTGTAATTTTGATACATGCAAACAACAAAGATGCTGTGAGGAGAAGTTTCTGTATTTTTCCTTGAATTGTTGGGAAGGGGAAGAGTAGGGCTATGGACAAGCACTACATTTGTGTCAGGAAAGATGCCTTTATGTGGAAGAGAACTGGCTCTTCGGGAGAAAAAAGGCATCTAGCTGACTGGTCCCTTTTCTTGCACCAGCTTGAATAGATGTATACTTCTTTTGAAACTGGGACATACACCCAATATCCCACAGTTCTCTGTTCTCCTTTCCTTCTTTCAAGGGGGAGGGAAGGAGAGCACTGGCTTCCTAATAGGACAGGCTGTAAGAGAGCTCGGCAGGGGGGAGGGGGACCAATGGACCCTGCTGCTGCTGGATAGTAGTGCCAGTGCCTCCCCCGCAAAACATGGGTCACCCTGGATCTCTACAATGGCTGAGGGAGATACTCCCTTGTGGCTTCAGTGATCAGCTGCAGGGGAATACCCCCATCACTTGATTGGAGGGATGGGAGGGGGACATTCTCCCACAGCTAGAGCTATCCTGTGGGTCTAGGATGGTTCCAGCTGCAGGAGCATCTGCCTCTTGCCCTGTGTAGAGCTCTGTATGACCACAGGGCAAGGGGCAGGGGTGTTCCTTAGCTGGATATGTTCCAGACTGGGATGGCTTGAGCTGTTGCTGCCTTTTACTCCGTGCACAACTCCAGAGATGTGTGTAGGGTGGAGTGGGGGGATTCTCCCACAGCTGGACTCAGACTAGGATGGATTTGGCTGCACTGTTTTTGTTGCCTAATCCCCCACATAGATGGCAGTGGCCCTGGTCTGTGCAAAAGGCAGGAGGCAGAGGCAATGCAGTTATCTCCAGCCAATGCCCGCATGGTATCAGCTAAAGATAGCTTGTCTGGCTCGGGGTGGGTGGGGGGAGGGGGGCGGTAATCAAAGGAGTAGCCTCTATTGTCCCTGGATGCAGAGCTCACCTTTCCAGGTAGAGGATAGCAGCTTGTTCATGTGTTTTCCAGTGCTGTGAACCCTCTGAACTTCGCAGTGTTGGAACTGAGTGCCTGTTCCTAGCTGGACTCATATCCCTTTTGTGTATATTTACACAATATGAACTTTTAAATTAAAATAATAACATTTTAATTATTGACATAATTCATCATGATAAAAAGAAAACAGTCTCTTGATAAACCATTGACTGTAGCCCAGAAGAAGAAAAAGATATTAATCCTGTCCAAGGAGGACTTCTTCCTGGGCTACGGAGTATAACATGATAAATGTTGAAGGCCTATTGTGTTTGATCCTGCTCCTAATGAAGTCAATGGCAAGACACCCTTAAAACCGCCAAGCCCACGGCTAACTCAACCTTAGCTCAAAGTAGAGGAACTCGGGTCTATTCTTTGTTCATTTCTCTTCATTCATTTTCTCTCCTTGCTCTGAGTATATCTCCTAATTTCCTTAATTAATTGTTTCTGCTTTCATCTTTCATTTCTCTCCCACTCTGACATTTTTTTTATATCATGTCTCCTTCACGCTCCATTTCTCTTTCTCTTTGTTACTGTCTCACTTGTTTTGTCATGTGTTTAGGGAAGTATTCCAAGCCTTAGTAGGGTCAGGGAGCCATATGTAGCTTGTCTAAAACAGGGAGCATCAGACAGGCAATGAAGAGACACAAAGGGATGGTATGCTCCTTCTGTGTCCCAACAGCAGTTTATGGTGGCTCTCTCTCAAAGGGTATTGGGGGAGGAAAGGGTATTGTCCTGGCCAGTTCATCAAAACTATGCAACTCCATGAACCAAGTATGATTTCTTATGATTACAGGGGAAGGAAAAGGGTAGAAATTATTATAACCCTGTCACAGCAGATTGCATTGCTATTCTTCCTTTTGCTACTGGATAAGTGTCTTTCTCTAAAATTAGTACAAGTCTCTGCAGGAGTTTCATTTATGCTAAGCTACAGTTAAGTTAAGACACTGCAAAGGACCTTGGGAGAAACAGGCTTCACTGACTGCTGGATGACCTGATAAAAGACTCAGTGAGTGAAAATGCTAATTCAAAGTAATTGTAGCCGAACAAGTTGAGGAGTTAAAGGTTGGAATTTGCTAGAAAAGTAGAGATAACAAGAAGCGAACTGTACTTAGCAGGGGAAAGCTGAAGATACTCAAATTCAATAAAGGAGTGAGCTAGAAAAGCCCAAACTCAGGAAAGAGTGAGTTCTAGATGCCTGAACTTGGAGAGGGCGAGCTGCACTTGGCAAGCAATGAGTTGCAGATGTCTAGACTTGGCTAAGAGACAAGTAAAGAGAGACATCTTGACAAAGAGCAAGATAAGAGTTGGGACAGACTGGGGGTTGCAAAACTTGTCCATAAATACAAGGGTTGTAAGACTTGCCCATTTGTAGCAACCTACAGGACATCTATGCATATAATGCATCATTTACTGTTGTCTGGGCAGTTTCGATGATTGCTATACAGACTGTTTTATTGATGTCTGCAAGAAAAATCTTTGTGAACTGTGTATTGATGGCCAATGCTGGGAATCAATTGCTTCGGACTGCTGCGAGTGGAAAGCTGCCGTGAAGCCGGGCCTATGTCGCTTTGAGATGGAGAGGGTCAATGATGAGAGAGAGGAGGCATCAGAGGCAGGCAAGACAAGATGGTACTTGGCATGCCAGCACAAGCTCAACCAAGTTTGTATGTGCAACTTGCTGAAGGGTCTGCTTGTTGCGCTATGGACTACTCAGCTACTCAAGAAGCTGCGGTGTTACTCAGTAACCCACCAAAGGCACAATCTCCATGGTCTCCTGAGACTGATAGCTACCAATGATGATACAGACCTGCTAGCATACTGTCCTATCTGAGCTTTCAGCACCAAACTTGAGTTCAAGACGTTCTTTCTTTGTCACACCCAGTCTCCAGGAGGTTGGTTGCAGGCAACTGCCTCTTAGAGCACCCATCCCCAGCAGCCTGAACACCAAGAGCAAGGGCAGGCAGGAGGCAGGTTGGGAATCTTCCCAAACCCCCAAGTGCCTCATAACAACAGCCTCTTGGCAACATCTGTTTGTCTGAGCCCTTTACAAAGAATTCACATCTAGTCTTCTCAGAATAACTCCTGAAACTGTTCAAAATAAATACAGAACGCTTACTACAAGCAGGTGATGTTTTCTGGAAAGTAGCATTCACTTAGCCTAATATTTTCAGTATACTCATGAATGTATTTAATGATGTTGTTTAGCTTGACATCCAGGATATATCTGAACTGTAAATCTACAGACTGCAGTGACAGGCCTGCTTCAAATGCCCTGCAAATACCGTGCTTTCTGTTTATCTCAGAAACCAAAAGACAGCAGTCTCAATAATGGAGACCAGCCATCCTGTTTCTTGTGTAGCCCAGACCAAGGGAGGTGCAGGAAATCCTTGTGTATATATTTGTTTTCTTAAGCGCTTAAATCAGAATAACATATAGAGACCAATGAAAATACCTGGTGTCACAGAAATAATTCCACCCTGTTTTGGCAATAATAACAATTCATATTTTTTAAATATTTGATCATCAAGAATGGTGAAGAACCAGGTTGTATTCTAGAAGACAAAATGGGTAACTCCAAGGCTGCTTTTAGTAAAAATGTGTTCTGACTTCATAAAATCTTATTTAACCTTGGGGCAGTAACTAATTATTCCTTTTGTTGTTGTTGAGAAAACAGTAAGAAACTCTTTCCAATATTCTCTTTAAATGATGAGCTAGTTTTTTAGAGACCTGCTTTTGAGCAGTTTATGAACTCCTGATGCTTGAATTAAAGTTTTCTTATCTTCTTGTAAAGATAGTAGAAATGTCTTGCATTCTTCCAAAGCAGGATCAATGTATATTTACAAAATGTGGGATTTTGGAGAAAGTAGTTAAGCAGGGTAGAAATTCTAATCCATTTTTAACTTCAAAATAAAGGATCCAAAATCTCCCGAGACTAGAATTATCTGATAACATTTTGCTCGCAGTTAGGCCTAAAGCTATCATGATACATTGGGAATGATGTTCTTTGTAGCTAAACTTCAGTCTTAATCAAAGATCAGGTTCACCGCATGCTCTACTTTTACTTTACCTCAGAGACTGAGACCAAGTCCTTGTGTTTCCTTCCCACAATTCATTCTTTCAAATGAATGCAGAATAATGGCTTAACCTAGATAGCAGGGTGTTAAAGCAGTGTTGGGCAGCAATGCAAGAAACACTCTTCACTTTACAGCTCTGGCTCTTTAACATTCTTCCTGTCATGCAGTGAACTTCCACTGACTAACACTGTGTTCTCAAAGGAAAAAGCTTGTTCTCCCTTTCTGCAGAACAAGTATAATTTTAAAGGGCCAAGTTTTATAATTGCTCTTGTGTTTGGAAGTCAGAATATTTGCAAGCTGTGGCTTGCAGAAGTGACCAGTGTGAGTAGTCTGACCAGGGATTTTTGAATGTGAACAAAGTACCGTCAAGAAATGATGCAATTCACAGCTCATAGATAGACAAAACCAGAGCTGGTACCTGGGCTTAATGGAGAAAGATTAGGATAAATGCCACTATTACTTTTAATGCTGGTTTAAAACAGATATCAAAGTTATTTATTTTTTATGGTTGTAGCTCAAGACTGAGTCTCCTAGGGTACATACAGGTGTTAGGGAGAGGTTAGATTATATTAAAAATGGCCACCCGCTCTAACTTAGTTCACCCAGGTGTAGACCTTACACTTAGATCCCAAGTTAGGTGGATCAAAGTGTGATTTGGGTGTTGGGGTGGGAGGAGGGGTGGGAAGGATGAGGGGTTGGTTTGTCTGGGGAATGTAGTTCATCTGATGATTGGGGGGAGGGGGAATTGAGGAGCTAAAAATAGCCGCTGGTCTAAAGGGGTGGTGGAGAGAGCCCCCACGTTGCTAAACTCCCCCTGAAGACTGTGAGAGTCCCCTCATCGCACCAAACCTTCCTGGAGCCCACCAACCTCCCTGTAGACCATGCTTGCCCTCCTGATCCCTCTGAGCTCCCCCCCTCCAACACAGACAATCCCTCCCACAGAACCTACTTGCACCCCTGATCCCTCCACTCTCCCCTGTGGACCCTGCTTGTCCTCCTATCCACCCACTAGTCCCCCAGCCTGACTTGCCTTAGATCAGGTGGCCATTTTTAGGGGGAAGTTGGATGGAGTTAACCTTTCTGAATGTACATACCCCTAGAGTCAATAGCATTACACTGAACAAGAGAAGAGACTCCACACAAGGGAGTTAGTAGTTATTCTTAATTTGTGTTGGTGATGAGACCTCAGAATCTGGCATGTTACTCAATCAGTTCATATTCTAGAAAGTCAGTTGCCATGTGTTTGTTTTTACTAAATGCAGAACCAGTGTCTGTATGTGCTTGTTTTTTATCTTCAACTTTTCTAAGCTAGTATATTTGAAAGTCGAGCAATATATTTAAAAAAAAATCAAAAGAAAATAATTAATGTTATGGTTAACAAGCCTCAAAGTTTAGTTTAGACCTCAAGTATGATGTCTAGAGTGTAATTATGAAGACCTAAAGCTATTTGCTTATTCCATAGGTTGGTAATCTTATCTGTGGAGGTTAGAAGAGTAAAGTTATGGTATCACCTTCCTTGGTTATCTGAACCTTTAGTAGATTGCTTATGTTAAGGGGTATTGACAAGATAAGAAAATTCCATCCTGGCATTGCATTTTTAACAAACCAGAAAGATCTCATCACTAACCAATAGGAGAGGAATGGTAGGGCTCACGTAACGGAAACATTCACACATCTCAATGTATATAGTCTGCAGATTGAAAAATACTTCTCCTATTGAACTGCAAGTAAGCCTGGAAACCAGAATGAAGTCACCATTTTAAGTGCCTTTGGGTAGATTGTATTGTGGGATATGTTAGAAGCCTGTCATCATTCATTGGTTTCAGGTGGTGCTTGTTAATGGTGACCTTCTCCTCTGTTCCAAGAGGCAGTACAAAATTTATGCATTAAGTGCAGTTTAGGCTTAACATTCAGAGGCCTTGTTCTGTGTTTGTATTGGGAATGAACTACCTTTGAGGTCCAATCCCATGACATAATGAATGCATTCATATCCTACTGCCAGCATATGCAATTCAGAAGTGCTCATCATCAGATCAAATCAGGCCTTGACCTTTTAGGAAGATAGGATCTGGAAAAGGTATTAAAAGCTTTGTATTGTTATGGCTGCATTTTTTGCCTTTTTGGCTCATTAGAGACCAGAGGTGTTGAAGTCTAGCTGTCATGGATATTGCCACTCAGCTTAAGAGCAGGCCAGAATCGTGACAAACCTAGTGTGTTAGTTGCTCAGTAAATAACATGCAAGTCCAGTAGTCTTCCTTTTTCTAGTTATTGAATTCATAAAAAGTATAGAGTATTCAAGGCACAACTCTAGTTTTAAGAAAACAGTTGCACAAGAACATCCACTTAAATGAATTACAGGCTATACTGTGACAGCATGTGAATCGTTCATTAATATCAAACAAGAAAGAAACACAACTGAGAAGAAACATAGAATGGAGTGTTGCCTTTGCTTTATATCCTACTGCTATCATGTTAGGATGTTAGAATACTGTTTTTTCAGTTTCCTTTGAAGGTTAAATAAAGAAGTAAAAATTCCGTTAAGCATGAAGACAATTTCTGAGGATGTAAATCATTATACGAGTGATATATAATCATTATATCTCTCTTACATACTGTAATAATGGTCATGTATGTATGTGTGTGTATATATGTATATGATTTCATAGATTTCATAGACATTAGGGCTGGAAGGGACCTCGGGAGATCATGATTGTGTGTGTGTGTGTGTGTGTGTGTGTGTGTGTGTGTGTGTATGTCTGCCTGACTCATATAATGTAAATCACTCATACAATGATTTACATCCTCAGAGCATTTTCCAACCATGACTAGTCTAGCATTTTCAAAAAGGAGGGGAGCATGTTTTCCTGTAGAGGTGGGTTTAAAGAATTAGCCAGAGGGTGGTGAAGTGCAGAAAACGTATAGTTGATGTGTAAGTTTCCAGTGATACATGGTGGAGGTGATGGAGGATATGATTAACTTCGTTTACCAGAAGGTTGCTCACTTTTCAGAAGCCTGAATACTGAACTGGTTTATCCTCCCAACTGCCTTGCAAAGCAGACAGGTGCTTTTATCACCATTTTAGAAGTAAAGAACATGAGGTACAGAGATGAAGAGACTTATGCAGGGCCTCACTGGAAGCCAGTGGCAGGGCCAGGATTAGAATATAGTAAATTTTGAGTAGCTACTTGGTCCACTGGAGTGTGGGCTGGGAGACAGATGATTCTTATTTGCAATGTTCTTAATTATCCTGCAGAAGAAAAGCATGAAGTTAGAGAATCTTCCTATCCACTTAAATTGAGTGGGAATGAAAGTTCAGCTCCAGATACAAACATGCATTGCACATACTTGAGATGGTGAATTAGCTAATGGTATCAAAGTAAAGACAGGACTGGCCTTCAGACCTGTATTTGTTATTCTTTTCCATAATACAACTGTGGTTAGTCAAGGTGTCTGTTTAGTTCAGCCGTGATATGTAGATCCATACATCCATCTGCATCAAACTTTTAGAGATGTTTGGGGTCTGAGCTTCTGTATAAAATCTTACAGAACTCAATTTTACTGATTGGCATAGGGTGGGAGTTTGGCTTAACCGTCCATTTTTGTCTTTTCCGTGACCCTTGATGCCAGTGATCTGCTTTCCTATTTACAGGATGTGATCATAGCAGCTCCATTAAGTTTGATTTTGTCCAAAACAGCAGCAACAACAGCAGTTCCCTCTCTCTTTTTCTCTAGGTACAAGATACTGCTTCACACAACACAAGCTGGAAGACAGTGGAAAGAGCATATCTGTCACCAAGCGATGTGTGCCATTAGAAGACTGTTTGTCTACAGGCTGTGTAGATTTAAAATACGAAGGACAGAAGGTTAGCAACAAAAATGATCATTTTTTGGTATAAGCTACACAGAACTCCTTAGCTTTTAGCACGAAATCTGACTTGCACAGCAAGTGGAAGAGTATTACCAACATAGTAATATCTCTGCTTTTGATCAGCTCCTATGTTTTATGTAAGTGGTTGTATTTCACAGAATGAAGGAACTATCCCGTTAACCAGGAGAGAAAGGGGATTAGGGCCAAACCCTGTTCATTATGAACTGGGAGCTGCACCATTGATTTTCCTGGTACAAGAATCTGGCCCATCTTAAATGAGAACATATAACTTCTGTAAGTCAAGAAGAAGAAATGTACAAAAGTGCACTCATGAATAAGAGGAAATCCTGGTGTCCTTACTCAGATTTTCTTCTGCAAAAAAGCAAAGGAAAAGTTTTTGGCTGAGCAAAGGCTAGAGAATAGGTGGAGTAGTGTTAGAGTTAGAAAGTATATAAACAAAGAACGAAAGAGGCAATAGAATATGAAAGGGAAAAGGTAATATGCTCCCTCCATCTTCCCTGAGGAATTAAAATGACAGATCTTCAAGATGAAAGCAAGAGAGATGGCTAGACATTTTTGATGGTATGTTAAAGACCCAGCTAATGCCTCAGGGAAGAAAACTGTTCTACTCTATTTGAAAACAGTTTTACTTAGTTACACTATTATTTTTCTCATCCAGTTATTTTTAGTGAATAATAACGTTGTCTTGTGACGTGTTTTTTCCACCCCAATCTCATAGGGTGCCTATACATGTGCTCCAACACCTGCTAATTAGAGTACATCAGACCAGACTCAATTAACCCTTGCCTGGGCTCTGGGGGCCTTTTGGGGCTGCAGTGATCCTGCCTTGGAGCCTGGCTGGCAGCAGAGTATGGCTCCAGCTGGCCAGGCTCCAGCTTTGGATGGCGCATGCACTGCTCCACTTTTTTTTCTTGTAGGCTTTTCTGACCCCTGAATATCCACAGGATAAAAAAACCCCTCTGTGTTGCTCCCTTGCAGTGTGGAGAGCAACTCAAAATGCGATATGTGGCACTACAGACATGTCTGCAGTGCCACACACCACACAGCTGCACCCATCTGGACACTGCCACACTGTACTATTTGACGACAAAAGAAGCAGTGATTCAGCTCTAAACCAATGACTACTTCTCAATCCATTGATTAGCCTCAGCCCCTTTCTTTCATTAGCCTCTCTCAGTGTAACCTCTGCAGGAATCAGGCTAGTGACCCTGTTAAATGGTAAACAGAAAACCTTTTCTTCCTCCCTGAAATATTGAGGAATGGGAAAATATGGGAATGTTAATCTTGATTGGATGAGATGTTTCACAACTCTTAATTACATTGGCATTTTTCCAGTAGTTCAGAGAAGCAATTTTATGAGACCCATAATTTTATGAGACCCAATTTTATGAGGCATTCTATTTTACTTGGGTCCCTTTAAGGGGAGAACTAACTTCCTATGACCTTGAAAAGGGTCCATCTTACCTCTACGTAGTGCCTGGCCAGCTATATCAGTTGTTGCAGGGATTGACCTGTTGACTGCCCCACTCCATATCCACCATACGTTTGCTGCATGTGGTTTCTGCTGTGTAACTCCTGTTCCGCCCCAGGACTGAGGTCCAAGTTCCTAGGTAGTTCCAGGTGGCCCTGTGTAAAATACAGCCAAAGATAATTGTTTAAAAATGAAAGTTTTGGCTCTTCCAGACCACAGCCTAGGATACCCATCTGTTCTAGACATTTCTCATAAGTCTGTGAGATGTAGCACTCTCTATTAATCTTGTAGTATTCTTGACACTTTCTCAACTTTGACATTGTAATTACCCTAGACAAATCATGTCTCCAGCACTGTCCAGAACAAGGCAGTGACTGAAACCATACTGTCTTCAGTATTTACATTACTGTTGTTCCTAGACATCTCAGCTGAGATTGGGACACAACTGGCCAGACACTGAAGAAGTGTAGACAGTTCCTTAGAATTCATGTTCTATATAGGTCGATTGACAGAAGGACTTGGGGGGGGGCGAGAGGGAGGGGTAGGGAAGGGGTCGATGACCATGCCAATGATGCCTTAGTTCCACTATTTTTGCTACTGAGTTTTCTTCAGAAGTGGAATGATACAAGTTATTGAAATGAGTTTTTTTCTTTCAGATCTGCACTTCCTGCTGTGAAGGAAATATCTGCAACTTACCATTACCAAGAAATGCAACTGATGCAGTATTTGCAACAACATCCCCTATAAACCAGACAAAAAGACTTTCACAACACATATCACTAATAACTTCGTGTCTCTTATTGGTATTTACTTCATAGCAATATTACAAGGTGCTGTTTTTATGGTCAGAAAAGGTAAACCAACACTTGCATATTTTTTGAATCTTATCTTAATATATGTTTTAAATTCCAGCATTTCAAGGACATTCCCCAAATTTAATTTCTCTCTGAATGTTTCTTGTCTTTCAGTCAGTGCAGAGTCTAATGCACCTGATTTATAAGTGCAACTGAAGGAGGGAAAAAACCTGGTTGTTTTAACTTTAATATTTTGAGTATAAATACATTTTAAAGCTAGTGGTTTGTAGCATACATCAGTGCATAGAATACTCTTAAAATATCGGTGTCTTCTCTCCATGAAGTAGTTATATTTAAAAAAATACTACATAGCTACAAGATTCTATCAGCATTTGTTTTGGGGGGTTTTTTGAAGCTGGCATAAGAGAAAACATTGTTGACAATTTTTACATTATAACTTGGAAACAGATTACTACTAAATTAAGGGCTAATCCAGCAATGTCCTAGCATTCCAAATTCCTGCTGACTTCAGTGAGAATTATTTGACAATGACTACCACAGTGCTGCATTTTAAATTGAATACATATATAATCAAACAACACTTTATTTTATATATATATATTTTTTTCCGGCTATCAAAGTGTGTAAAGGGCAGTAATGCTATTGTTTGAGTAAGCAGAAGACAACATTTTGAGAAACACACGTAACCTATTATACTCTGTCTTTTCTCTTAACACCCTCCTCCCAACATATGGTGTAAAAAGACTACAAGCCGTGGCTATATTTTTGGTACCCAGTGCTTATTTTAGCTGTAAATCATTTACATGATATTTATTTTTGTATGGTATGATTGCAACCTAAAGTATTGTAAAAAAATCCATTCTTAAGACCAATATATCCTGATAGGTTAGTTGTTTTAAGAGTGGGTAAACTTGTAATATATTCGCTATGATAAATTATCTATAATATTTTGAACCAGTGTTGAAAACGATGGACTTGTTTTCCAAGGTCAGTGGTAAATTAAAGTGGCCATTGCTGGTTAAATAAATAAATAAAAATATGGTGGAACTTTGTGCATTGCACATTTACATAATCACACATTTAAGTGATTTTATGAACTAGTTTTGGTTAGCAGCAATTGACCAGTAACTTGCACTTCATCAAGTTACAATACAGCTTTATGCCATAAACTTTTTGTGAATTATATCATAAAAGGAAGGGAAGATTGCTGGAATCTGAGAAAATGCCTTATAAAGGGCTCATAACATTTTACAAACAAGCATTAATCCAATAGAGTTCCTTTCAGATATATATGTAATAGCTAAAAACCACAGATCTCAATATGTGATATTGGGCATGTCTACACAAGCATTAGTATGCTACTGTTACTACGCATTAAGTTTAGTCCTTGTAATAACAGGTAATAACACAATGTGCAGTAACTGGCCCTACTGAGCCGTAGTGCTGACATATCATTTTTTAGTGACACTAATGCACAGCAGACTAATTTTACTGAGCATTAGCATGGCTTTTGCTGTGATGCACTGATGTGCAGTAGAATTAGTCTACTGCACATTTAACGTCTCTTGTAGACATACCCATTGTCTTAATCTTAGTGGCTATTAGTTTCCTGAGTGTTCCAATTTGTATCTTTTTTTATGTGAAGGTTTTGGGGTTTTTTGAGGAAAAAGTTGCTTTAAAAAACCCCACTGTCTTTTCATAACTTCATTTTTTTTCTTTCAGGTGATTTTGCTTTTGAAAGGTAGGATATTTGGAAGAACAGGAAGGATTAGTGAATTTTCATGTCTGAAAAATCAAAGTTTTACCAATTTCAGTGTGAAAATGAAAATGTTCTTTTCCCCCTTTTTATTTGTACGTAAATATTTAAATAATTTTGAGTAAAAAAAAATAGCTCACATAATTTAAAGACTATCATATTTTTGCTCAAGAAGCCATTTCAGAGTTTTCATCTGATTGCAGTAAAATGTATAGCCTCAAGTGTTGAAATTCTTTGAATTCTGCTGGAAGTATCTCACGATTCTCTAGTATTAGCTACAAGGGCCGCTGCAATCTGTTTATTATTATGCAAGTTAGGCAACCTGTTTGAGTGAGGCATCTTATTTGATGAGTCAGCAGTGCAGCCCTCCATTGCACTGTGCTTTGTCCCCTCTGGGTATGTTCACACGTTCATTAATGCACCATAATGATGGTGCATTAAGTTTAGTGCCTGTAATAATTGGTACTAACTTAATGTACAGTAATCAGTGCTACTGGGCACTAATGCAGATGCGCGCTTTTTGTGTGATGCTTAATGTCCATTAGACTAATGCTACCAGGTACTAGTGTATTAGCATGGTTTTTGCCAGCCACATTATTGAACAGTAAAATTAGTCCAATGGGTATTAATCATCTTGTGTAATACATTCTCTGAGTAGACTATTTTTAAGCTATTAAGGACAGCTTTCAACTCTAGTTGACATCAGGGTTGTACAGGATCAGTCCTGTAGATTGAAGTAGCAGTTTTACCACACCAGAGACACTAAATGATCTAGATGCTGCAATGTCTAATGTTTAGGTGAATTGCTACCAACTTGGGGAATTTAACCCCAAGTTAGAGGCCTAAGCTCCCTGTGCAGTGAAGGGATAGAGTTGAAGGCAGTAATTTAATAATGGGTAGGCAAGGTAGGGCATGAATCTGGGTCTCTGCTTAAGGGGGGCACTGGTTTGGAGCTAGGAGGAACATTCATTCTCTTGTCCTCTCATCCCCTTCCCTCCCTCCCTTCACTCTGCATCTTTCCTGCAATGACTTCAGCTCCAGCAGCAGGGATGGCAGAGCTGTGGCAGATGCACAAAGTGCAGGAGCAGCAGCCAGAGGTTTCACCTGTCTTGAGGCTCCATGTCAGCATCAAAATAAGGAGGTGACCTCTCCCCTAGCAACATCATGGCCCTGCTGCTGGTCTGCCATTCCCATTATCAGAACCAGAGCTACTGCAGGGAAGGTGCAGGGGTTACATTGTTGCCCAGGGTGCTGTACTGGCCAGCTACTTACTTGGCAGCCAGGGGGAGGACACGCTGCCTACCTGGGCTGTGAAGACAGTGCTGTTGGTCCCCTCCATGCCAGGCACTGGGCGGTGGGGTGGTCATGGCCACAGTCACAGTCACTCTGGGTGGTAGGAGTGGGACACACTGTCTGGGGCTCCCCTAACATGAGTCATAACCCTGCTGGGCCTGGCCCGGGTGCCAGGCAGGCACCTATATAGTGCAGGTGGGCTAAATTGCACAACAAGGCTGCACGCTGCCAACGTGCTGTGGTGATAGTGTATGTTCCCCATTGCGAGCTGTATGATGCCCATGAGTATATAACAAAACTCGCTGAACGCTAAGAGGAATTGGGTAGCAATGCAAAATGAGTTTTACAGCAAAATGTTGTTAAGCAGGGGTTGCCTGTATTTGTATACAAAGTGGACCAGCTTAAACAGGAGACGCATCAAGAGCCCCACCTTGAAATACCTTATAGGTTGGTATGGAGGGCAGTTTCCTGGGAGATAGAAGCAAGTTCCAGTAGGCAGAGGAGAGATTTCAGCTTTGTTTCCTGCATCCTGACTGACTACTTTAACCAATGAGCTTTGGGTAAGTCAGGGCAGCATCACCAGAAGAAGTGAGCTTTGTTTTATGTGGGATCTCATTCTATAAATGTCACATTCTGCAAACGGTGACTCCCTGGAGGAAAAACAGGTAGAAAAACATTTGATTTGTGACTCCAGTGAGGGCTTTGGTGACTGATAGGTGCTTAAACTGCTTAGCACTACAAAGACTTGGCCTAGGTGTTAAATGTTGTATGTAGGCACCAGACATCGCTTTCATTTTATGGATCAAGCCTTCTGGATGTAGTCTACCTACAGTTGGTATGGGACAGATCCTTGGATAGCAGGGTGTCGTTTTATGTTACCACTGCAGCCTCACCAAATGTAAGCAATCTTTTGATGACTTTGTGATCTAGATGTGTAGAGCCACCCTGACTGTGCTGCAGTAGTCACTAATGCCCATTAATAGGGAAGGATTAGATTTTATGGGTAAGAACAGTGAACAAATGTTTTGACATACAATTTTTGCAGATAGATAACTTGTGGACAGACTTGTGGCTGTTCTCTGTGTAGCTGCATTTGCAGACAATAATGTCTGGAGAACCACTCCTTCTGTGCATGGATTAGGCACAATCAGAAGTGTATCAAGGTCTTTTAGTACCTGGGACAGAGGTGGGGTATGTGGGGGATGGTGTGAGTAGGGAGGGGGGAGGTGGAATTATGCTGACCAGAAGAGGGGGAGGGAGAGAAGAAGCCTGTCTTCCTGGCTCTCCACGCTCCTGCACCAGCTGCTACTGCTTTAGCTGCTGTTGCAGCAGCATAGGCTTTGATTACTACTGCTGGGAGGAAGACAGTGGCATGGGTTCCCCAGGGGTCACTCCTGGTGCCCCATTCACTTGCTCCCTCTCCCTAGGTGTGGGGCTGTGCATCCTGTGGCAAAACCCCACCCCGGGTCGGTGGGGACATCATTACATACTCTCTCCCCCTCAGATACACTGCTGGGCACAAGGCTGTGCCTGCCCAGTCCCAACAGCTGGGTGGTGCAGGGCTAGGCCTGCCATGGTAAAAATTAATGAAGGAAGGGGACCACGCTGGTGCCCCCAAGGCTGGTACCCTGCTTGTCCCCTCTTCCTCATCTCTACCCCCATTGCCACTGGGTGCAATGCAGAACTTATGCTAGGTTTGAGACCAGGCTTGGGCACCCCAGCCATAGCTGTCAGCAGGTGCAAGACTATGCCAAGGCACACAGTGCACCTTTCAAAAACACCAGTTGGAACCACCATTAAGCAGGTGTCAAACCCATGCTCTGAGCTGTTGCAGTCCTTAGCATACTATATAGCTAGAAATTGCTTCTCTCAGGTGCACTGCAGTCTCATCCTTAAGGGATGTTTAGACTTGTTGGACAAAGTTGCTACCCAGGACCCGGTTTTGTTACACAGATTTACTCAACAAGCTGGAACATTTGCAGTGTGGTAGCATTTATTTATAACACTGTTTTAAAAAATGAAATCTACCAAAAATCTTATCTGTTAAGGAATCTCTGAACAATTCTCTCCTTTACCCCAAACTTCCAGTGCACCAGGCGGCAGTGGATGTATTATGATTTATTAATAACATATCAGTGTTGAGATGCTATGTATTTATGTTTAGGTTCTGAACAATGTGATCTTCCTTTTAAATATTTGATTTTTAAATGTTGTAAATGTTGTACCTATGTGTAAATAAACCGAGGTTTTAAATATGCAAGCAAGCACATTGTCTGATAACATTGATGCATTTTTAAATAGTTTTGACAAGGCCAACCCTTCCACTCGCTCGTTCAACCCTTCCCCCCATTTACTGAATAATTGCAAGCTTCCTTTTGTCCCTCTTTGGCCTCTTGTAAAGTCCCATTAGCAAAGGGAGAACCTGAAAAGAAAAGAACTATATTTAGAGCATTTTCCTGGCTCCCACAGAAAGAAGTGTTTGTGAGCCAGATCCTGAAGCTAATGTGAGTCTCTCCCTTTTTTGCGGTGGAAGCTGGATTGGATCCTATTGATTTGTTCTCTCTGGCATTCACTAAGTGGAAAGTCTATGATAGTTCCATGAACAGAGATTCTGCAGAATTAAGGCATAAAAGTATGTGCTTATCTCACAAGATTTCCCAGTCTTCCTGCTTATGAAAGTAACTGAAGGATATAGCATTGCAAGAGTTATTCCCCCAGTTCATTTCTGGTTCCTTGAAGATTTAGGAGGAAATGCAAGTGTTCACCTGAAGGTTTAAGAGGAACTGCAAGTAACTGCACATTTTAAAATCTCACCTGTGATTTGTTGTTTAGTTTTTTACATCAGAGTTAATGATATTTGATTCACATACAAAAACTTCAGGCACTTAAACACCTAATTTTTAACTTATTGTGGATAATGCACAGGTCTCATAAATACCTGTTTTAGACATTGTTTAAAGTTTTTTGCCCAGAAGATACTGTAAATTTTGGTCTTTTACTGTCTTGAAGGTGTCAGCCTATACTGGTAACATCATCCAGTTTTCCAGACCTTTCTTTTTGTGCTGTCAATTAAATGTTCTGCTCTTGGAAACTTGAACTACAAGATTTTAAAATAGATTTTTTAAGATGTAGTGAGCCAGCCAATAACTGAATAATAATGTGATAAGGTCCTAAAATTATCTGAGATATCTGAGAGCACTACAATCACATGCAGATAGAGTATAAACAAAACCTTTCAGGCTTTTATGAGGGGTCTTATCAGCTAAGGCATTTCTTGGCTATCCCATGGAGAAAGGTAGGCTTCCTTAAAAAGCAAATACCTATTTTATGTAACTGAAAGTAATCAGACGTGCAAAAAAGTTACTTAATGAAACAGTTTTTTATAGACCTCCTGTTCCCCTTTAAATATGTTGTCTCTGCCATTTGTAATAAATACTGGGGGGCCTATAGAGAGATATGGTAAACTCTACCCAAGGCTCATCACCAAAGCCAAATAAAATAACGTCCTCTTTAATTTACGATGGAGACAGCTCAAAAGTGGAGACTGCAGAAGCAGATTGGTGATAATTAACAGGAAGTCATGATTATATAATGGACGGTTTCCAGAAATTTCCTCCAGAGAAATCTCACTCGAACTCTGTAGATATTTCCTGTATAAGTTTTTAATTGGAGTAGAGGAGCTTTATGCCTTTTTCTCATATACTTTACAATGAGGATAGGGCTCTAGGAGTTCAAGGTTGCTGTTGGCATGGTTTCCAAATGCTATGTGTGTCTCTGTGCTTCTCTTGGTATTCATTATCTTTACTGGATTGGAGGTCAGCTAGTGAACCTGTCAGAAATGGGAAAGAAGCTTGCACAAGTTTTGTTGTAGAAAGTTATAATAAAGGTCATTTCAGGTCACTGACCACTCCGGCAGTGGGAAAGGCTGATCTGAGGTTCTTCTCGCAGGAGAAGATGAAGTTATGGCAAGGTAAAAAAAAAGAAAAAAAAAAGACTAAACGAAGTTTGTGGAAGAAATGCACAAATGCTCAGAGAGCAGAAATGAACACAGATCCCATTGTAATGTGTAATTAATGCTAAATGGTTAAAGCATCAGGAAGAGCGTTTCAGAGTGCTAGTGTCAGTATTCCCTGCACACAATGAAAAATCTGACTGCATTTTATTAATAATATAGAGACCAACTGTACAAGACCCTTTATTGAGTTGCTTTTGTTTGCTTGGCAATAGCAAAAATTGACAATGGAAACAGTTTTTTGGGTGTTTCCAGTGTACTAGGGCATGATTAAAGGGAACAGGTTTCCTAACATCATTGAAATACTTGCATTATTCAAGAACTATAATTCCCAGCTGTCAGAAGTGGTCTTACACTCTTCAGAATTTCAACACGGGGCGGATTAGCAGAGATAATGTAATTTATGCTATTGTCCACCTCCTTGAATCACTATTTATATGATAGGGCTTAGCATGCTTCTTAGCCCAGCTGCTTGGAAAGATACAGTCCCTACCACTTACGTTAAACTTCACCAAGCATTTCTCTTAGCACACTTCAGGTGGCCCCTGCCTTATTGCTCATTAACCTGCATTTCCTGACTCCCCCACATAATCCTAAAGTATGTTCTGCTCTTGTTTTTCTGAGCCCTCAGAGCTCCTATACACATTCCTGCTTATAAACGAGCCTCAAGGCAATAGACTTATTTATCATATTTCAACAGGTGCATCCAGGTATATTGCTCCCTAAAGGACAGATTAATTGTACTAATCCACAGCCCACCCCAGGTACTTAAATCAGAGATGCCCCACTACAGATTAGTGCTCTGTGAGTAGATTATAGGGTTTACAAATATAGTCATTATATAGCTGCAAGGCATTTGAATCACTGATTGTTAGGCCAACCAAACTTTATAATCTGTGGTATAACTCACTGGTTTGTTTGTTTTTAAACAACACTTTCACCTTTAGTCTTACTCCAAAACCATGGGCTTCTTTCTTAGGAGTATAATCAAATAGCTCATCCCACCTTTCTCCAAACTAGAATTTTCATAGCATCTTCCACCCCTAAAGCACCAAGACTGCCAAATGCATGATGAATCTTGTGTGACATACCTATAATACAGGACTGGGCAATTATTTTGGGCAGAGGGCCGCTTACTGAATTTTGGCAAGCCATCGAGGGCTGCATGACAAGCAGCCGGGGGCAGATAAATATTAATTTTCTAAATTTTTTAGGGGCCCTGCGAGCTGGATAGAATGGCCTGGTGGGCTGCATCCAGCCCATGGGCCACATTTTGCCCACCCCTGCTATAGTATACATCTTTCAATATGCAGTCCTTTTGTAACCTTCTCTGCTCTCGCTGGGCCCTTGCCTTCACAAACTTTATGCCAAATAAGAAAATTTACAGTACTCTTACCAGCAAGCAGTGACATCTCATTCAGAGAGGAGTGGGATGTAGTTTTAACAGTAGAGGACAGGAAATTATTTTTCCTATCTTCTCCAAATTTTCAGAATTTCAAAATGTTCCCATTCCACCTCAGGATGAAACCAAGACCTTTCCAAGTTTCTTCAGGCTATATGCTGTTCTGGGATGGATGACTGTGAAACTGTCCTGTTGGAGCTGTTCCACTGTGTAAATTATTAAATATTTGTGGGGTGGACAGAGGAGGAATGTGTAGAATAGGGGGAGAGAAAAAGCAGCTCTCTAAGTATAGCTAGCTCAGTAGTAAGAGAGCTGTTCTGGAACAGAGGGAACCTAGGTTCAAGGCTTTGGTCTGATTTAAACAGAGCAGGGGCTTAAATCTGGGTCTCCCACATCTCAGAGAAAGTCTTTGGATGGGAGGTTGTGCATCTCTTTCTCTCAAAACTCCAGTCCAGACCTCTGATACATTTTCCAGTTCAAGTTTGATTAAAATTGGTGCATTTCTACAAGCAGCTTTGCTTTCAACAAATAGACAGTTTATGATTAAAAAAAGAAGTTTAATCAAAACAGTTCTAATCAGTTAAAAACACCAGCACTACAGCTTCCCACTGACAGTACAGCAACCTTTGGACTATAAGCCCCTGAAAGAGCAGCAGATCTGGGAATCATGATAAACCTATCTGACACACTGGCAGTACATAGCCTTCAGGTATTAGAGATTCTTTCTGCAGAGAGATAAGACAGCAAGCAGCCTTTTGCCTCAGCATGTCTCGTTATTGCTGTGCATGCTTTTGTGCCCTCTTACTTAAAAGCAGGGGAGAAATCTGACTTTTTCAGTTAGTGGAATCCATGGTCAACTTTGGATTTTTTTGGTTAGAATGACAAGGGCTTTGGCTTGGTTCAATCTGTTTGTTCTGGACATATCAGCAAAGCAAGCTGAACAACATATTTATCTTTCATATAAAAACTGAGCTAATCCTATGTCACATTAGATTTCTTCCCAGTCAGTTCTTTTGAAAGTGAAGAGCTAGGAAAAGACTTTATAAACTACACAGAAATATGAGGACAGAAGCTCCATTGAACCCTCCCTGGGAAATGGCTCCAGAGAACTATTACCTGGAAGTGTAAATTAGAGAAACCATTAAGGCATCCCCTAGATTTCATGGAAACCTTCCAGCCACTTCTGTGCATTATTCCTCAGGTTGTGTGTCAACTACAAGTCAACTGGCTGAAGTCAGGCTCTGGGTCAGAAATCTATTGCTTAGCCTCTATGTTAGCAAACCAAAAAACCCAGCAATTGAATTTTAGACTCAGTGGGGCTTGTCCACACATAAATTTACGCACACCTAAACTTAATGCACCGTAACCTAAGGCACATTAAGGTGATTTAGGTGCATGTCTCCACATGGACAATTTAAGGTGCCTTAAAGCAGCTCGCTGGGCAGCCTGTCCTGGTCAGCACCCTAGATAGCCCCCGGAAGCCTGTGGCAGCATACCAGGAGGTGCAGACGGCCAAAGGGGTACGGGCTTGGCCTGGGATCAGGTGGGCAAAGAGGAGAGCCGAGTTCCTGCCCATGTTGTGCCTAGTTTGCCCAGGCTGAGCTGTTCAGAGACCCCAGGAGCTGACATGCACAGTATCAGCCAGAGGCCAGGCACTTGCCTGGGACAGAGTTGGGTGAAGCAGGGAAAGCCATGCTGGGTGCTGGGGGCAGTTGCAGTCCCAGCCTGCCTGCTGTCCTGGGTGGGAGCCCCAGCAAGGGCTTTTAATGACTCCTGAATCCTAGGTAGGCAGTGTGGTGTCTTGCCCTTGCAGGGCTGCATTGCCCAGCCAGAAAATTAAAAAACTGGGGGACTGTGGTGTCGACACCTACACAGTCAAATGGATCACCAACTGGCTGGAGGTCCACACCCAGAGAGTGGTAGTGGATGGGTCATTTTCAACTTGGAGGGATGTGGGCAGTGGGGTCCCCCGGGGCTCGGTTCTTGGGCCCGCACTGTTCAACATCTTCATCAGTGAGTTGGACAAGGGGGTAAAAAGCACCCTGTTCAAATTTGCTGATGACACTAAGATGTGGGGGGATGTGGGCACATTAGAAGGGAGGAATAGGCTACAATCGGACCTAGACAGGTTACAGGGGTGGGCGGAGGAGATTAGGATGGGATTCAACACTGACAAGTGCAAGGTGTTGCACCTGGGGAGGAAGAACCGGCACCATACCGACAGGTTGGGGAACTCCCTTCTCATCAGTGCAGAGGCAGAAACAGATCTTGGAGTCATCATTGATGCCAAGATGAACATGGGCCGGCAGTGTGGGGAGGCAGTCAGGAAGGCCAACCGTACATTGTCATGCATCCACAGATGCATCTGAAGCAGGTCCAAGGAGGTGATACTCCCCTTCTGTGTGGCACTGGTCAGGCCGCAGGTGGAGTACTGTGTCCAGTTCTGGGCGCCGCACTTCAAGAGGGATGTGGACAGCCTGGAGAGGGTCCAGAGGAGGGCCATCAGCATGATCGGGGGCAGCAGGGCAGGCCCTATGAGGACAGGCTACAGGACCTGAACCTGTTCAGCCTCCACAAGAGGGGGGATCTAGTGGCCTGTTACAAACTAGCCAGAGGGGACCAGCAGGCACTGGGGGAGTCCCTGTTTCCCTGAGCACTGCCAGAAGTCACTAGAAATAACGGTCACAAGCTGGCAGAGGGTAAATTCAGACATCAGGAGGCGCTACTTCCCTGTCAGGGCAGCTAGGATCTGGAACCAACTTCCAAGCAAAGTGGTGCTGGCTCCTACCCTGGGGGTCTTTAAGACAAGGCTTGACAATCACCTTGCTGGGGACGTTTGACCCCAGTACTCTTTCCTGTCATGGCGGGGGGTCGGACTTGATGATCTTCTCAGGTCCCTTCCAACCCTACTAATTATGAAACTAACTATGAAACTATGAAAACCCACCCCAAGGGAGAAGCATGGGGGAACCCCTAGCAAAGACCCTGCCCATACGGTGTTGCCTCTTTCCTCTGTAGGGAGTTGCGGGGGGCAGGGAAGGGTTATCCCTTGTGCTTTGACAGGAACCCTCAGGCCTCCTGCCCCCTCTGCCAATTGACTGCACACTGACAGGGACCGCTGCTGCTGGAACTGCCACTCCAGCTCCAGTGTCTGCACCTTGCAAAACAGCACCCGCTGCTTTGTCTTCCTGGCGGTGCCAGGTGACAGCGTGCGGCCCCCCAGGCTTGGCTCTGGCCTGCTCAGTCACATAGTGTTTAGGCTCCTTACAGCATCTACATGTGGGTTAAAGCACCTTAACTAATTGTGCCTTAATTTGATACTTGCTTTTTACAGGTATTAAATTTAGGCATGATTAGCCTAAAATCACCATTTTTAAGGTGCATTAAGGGCACATGTGTAGCCCCATGCCCTTAATGCGCCTTAAAAATGGCTAATGTGTCTTAAATCACCACATGTAGATGTGCCCAGTGAACCTAAATACAGAAGGGCCATCCTTTTCTTACTCTATTATTTTATATGCATGTAAAAGCTGTTTCTGAGTAACTCAGTTGAATGTCACCAGCGTATGCAGAAGTAACCACATAATATGTGAAGAAGTACACAGAGTTGCATGGAATTCCTTGGGAAGTTCTCTGCTGATTTTTAATGCAATTGCAACAGCAACGTCAATGGGAATTGGCCACTACAGGCCTAGAAGTGGGGAGGTTTGCATTTTTCACAAGGAAACTGTCTTGATTTCTTCATAATACACCAGTGACCTGTCTCTGAAAATAACTCAGGCACACAACCCTCTGTAGAACTGTTTGAAAAAAAAATGTAAGTACATTCATGAAAAATGTAAGAAAGACATTGAATGTGTGTGCACATGTGTGTTTGTGTGTGTGTATATAAATATATATGTGTGTGTACATATATATATATATATAAAATATATACACACACATATGATCGTGTTGATAAAAAAGTTTGATTTTTTATGAAGACTTCTTTAAATTATTTTTTTGAACAATTTAAGCTATTTTAACTACCACAGAAGAAGGGAAAATATTATAAATAAGTAGGCAGAGCGAGAGCAACCACTAAAAACAGAACCTTTTGGATTTTTCATTTAGGAATTTTTCTTTAACCCCGCCTCCATGGCCATTTTCCAACTAATTTGCTTAAAGGTTTAGGTTCACATGAAAATGAAAACAAAAACATTTTGAACATGCTGGTTTGTTTTAGGCTGAACACAGTATTTTGGAACTGTTGTAACATTTTGTTTTAAAATGTCCAGACCTATCTTATAAAAATCAGCCAAATGAATCTGGTAAAGACAACCTGAGGGTGGCCATTGACTGAACTCTGCTTTTCTCTAAGTGTTGCAGAACTCATGTAAAATAAAATTGAAATGGGGTTCTGTGATGGTTACATACCGTCCATTATAACTTGGCTGCTGAATGTAACTTAAATTGTGTTTAAGTAGAATCTAAAGTTCAACCTGTCAGTCACAGATTGCTAGAAATGGTTTTGTTGTTATGTTAATAGCAAAACAAAAAAAAATCAAAAACTCATTCCGGGACGCTGTGATTTGGACAGCTCATCAGCATGGTGAACCAAGACATTTCTTTTGTGTCCTATTTTTGTACTTGTGGCTGCTTGGTTCCCTCCCACATAAAACCGCATGGTAGGTCTCTAGAGATGCCAGGAGATACAAAAGAAACCAAAAACCAGAACTGTGTTGTGGCAAGTCCAGGGCTGAGCAGACTACAAGGTAACAAGAAGACAGATGGCAGAATGGAGGCAGTGGAAGACTAACGCCTCTCATTAGTGCAGCCTCTGAGGATAAAGGCATAGAAAGAAAGAAAGTTGGGTGTATAGGGAGGGCTTAATTAATTTACCTCATTGCAAGGCTTTCTCTGTATTTTTGTCATGTGTGCTGTGCTTTGCTCCCTGATGTTGCTTTTCTTGTCTTGATACATACCACAGTGTTCCTTTCATGTGGCATGGCAAGATATGATTGCCAGGAGCAGCAGTGACTTGAGCTGCTCTTCTTCCCTTCCATGTCACGAGGCATCACTGGTCTCGGTCTTTTGCTTAATTTCTGACCACTCTAATGTGTATATAGATGATCATATTTGTGTTGTGCACCTGATGCCATTGAGTATTTTGAGGCTCACAGTATCCTAGTACCCTATGTGCTTTCCCTGTCTGAAGTCTGTTATTGGATTAGTTTGCAGTATGTTTGTTAATTTAATACAACAGGAGGAAATCAGTCATCCCATTATTCACTTGTGCTATTGGACTTTAAAAATAATCATTCATCACTCTGAAAGCTGAGGCAATAAGTCCAACATCAGTACCACCACTGTTATTGTTAAATTCTCTCTCATGCTGCCCTGATAATCCCTTACACCCCTAAGTGGTAGCAGAATTCAGTGGTGAGTGGATCAGATGAAAACAGCCATTTTAAAAAGTAGTGTGTGTGTGTTCAAAATGATACAAAAGGTTTTATAAGTCTTAAATAGTGCTGCAAAAAATTAGTGCATGCTCATAGAACCACATTTATTGATACAGGTGGACTATCAATAGGGTTATAGTTGTGCCCCACATCCCCACCCCTGAATTTTGTTTAGGTAATTTTATTTCTAACTTGCTAATGCTTTTTAAAATCCTTGCACCATGAAGTAAGCAATCCTTTGTTGCTGCATCTGTTTAGCTAATTAAAACTGATACTGCAGTAGTTCCTGTGAAGTGTCACATATTGTTTGACCAGATAGAAAAGCAGAATATGTTGTGGCAAACTCATTTTTATCAAGAGCTAAAAAATATCCCGCTTGCACACTGTGATGGTTGGCATTGTATAGATTACCTACTTAACCAAAGTCAGTTTGCAGTAGTAGTTTGGGAGGAGTGGGGTGGTCAAGAATTTTCTGTCAAATACAGAAATGTATATATTTATTTATTCTGACTAAATGAACATTTTTTGAGAGGCATCAGAA